>NW_015505458.1:1038238-1071124 GCF_001515645.1 Sinocyclocheilus grahami
AAAGCCATCTGTAGATATAAGCCTTCAACAAATGTTAAAAGAAAAATCTAAAATAATGCCACAGAGGATAATAGTTCAGAACTATATGGACCTTTATCAAGACACACTATTCATATTTACAGATGGATCAAAGCAGCCAGAGACCAGGCCGTACTAGGGCTGCTTTCTTCATTTCGCATTATGAAATAGCAGTTAAAAAAAGAACAGCAGATCATTTATCGATGTACACAGTAGAGCTTTCAGCAATTTTATTGGCAGTACAGTGGTTGGAAGGAAATAAACAGAACCTAAATGTAATCATAGCTTCTCTGACAGCTTATCTGCTCTATCTCGTTTTCAATCTGGGAAAACATCATGTAGACAAGATATCATATACCAGATATTCAACTTGCTTTTACTACTGTATGATAAAGCTGGATGTTTCCTTCCTTTGGGTTCCTGCTCATGAAGGGGACTACTGTATGATAAAGCTGGATGTTTCCTTCCTTTGGGTTCCTGCTCATGTAGGGGTGGAAAGATATTAGATAATCTGGCAAGCGGAGCGATAAAGCATGAAACAGTTGATATACAAAAACCATTATTAAGGGACATACAAACAAAATATGGCAAGAATACTGGGACATAACTGATACTGGACGACATCTGTATAGCATACAAAAACAAGTAGGCTTAAATAGTATCAGGCAGAGCAGGAATCCAAAGGAAGGAAAGATCATTACACGTCTTAGAATAGGTCATGCTGGTTTAAATGTTACATTACAGAGAATAGGAGAACACCCCACTGGTCTTTGCAACCACTGCAACACACAAGAGACAGTAAAACATATTTTATTAGGTATGAAGGTATGAAGAAGAAAGAAGGGAGTTAGAAACACAAGTTGGAAAACAAAACATGACAGTGGGAAATCTGCTAGGAAAAACAATGTCTAGGAAAATACATAGTCTCCTAATGAATTAATTTTGAATTATAAGTGAAAGAATTTAATAGAAATATAGGGGAGTGCGGGGTACAGAGTAACGCGGGGTAAGTTGTAACACACGTGGTTTAAATATTTCCACACATGCTAGCATAACCAAATTTACAGCATTTACTAGTTACTATATCAACATTATATAGAGACAAAAAGTGCACCAAAATTCAAAAGTGTTTTGAAGATATCGCTGAACATTTATTTTACCATAGTAAAATTATATTTCTGGCTTAAGTACATTTTTCATCTCAGTTTCTATTACTCATTTAAAATGAGACAAATCTGCTATTATTTTAATCTCCAATCTGTTATTTATCAGTTTAGATCATTTTTTAATGCTTCGCTAACTATCAGAAAAACAGTAACCGGTTTTAAATTCCAGTTGCGCAGATGGGGTATGTTGTAACACTGCGTTACAATGTGCTCTTCTATGACATTAGCGATGTAATTCACACTATTTACTTTAATACATTTTAATGATAAACGACGATTTATGTGGGACGTCCCAAACATGGTTGCAATGTGTTCATTGTCAAACTCCAAAAGCAGATTATTTTTCATTCTTAAAAAACGGCATTATTTTATTTGAAATAAATAATTATTTTATGTCATTGACAAAATATTTTAGTCATATATTTAGCGATCAGATAACATTTTAAGCTGTCATATGGTCATGTTACAACGTGCCCCTCAGATGTTACAATGTACCCCACCTACGGGGCATGTTGTCCCATTTCACTTCCAATTTTTGAGGGTGAATAAAGAAAAACGTATACACTGTAATTATGAAACAAAGCGACATATTTGTACTAGACAAGTGTGAAATTACTGTGGATAAATTATACTCTGAACCCCATGTGGATTTACACAATTTGAGAAAGTCAAAAAGTGTTATTTTGTGCCCCGCTCTCCCCTATAGGGGGAAGAAAAAAAAATATATATATGTGTTAATTTTTGTTTTTTTAAATTTAATTTAATGACATTTTTTCTCTCCATTTCCTTTCTTTCAAAGTACTGCCCACACTCCAGTCCAGTAGGTGGCGGTAAATGCACCTTTAACTTGGTTTGCCAACCGCCAATAAAATTAAAAGAAGAAGAAGCGTCTGCGCTATATTGGGCGGGCTTACTAGTTCAAAATTTCAGCGGGTGTGTAGCACTTGTTGACGTTCGAGCATATTGACGTTTTAACACTAAAGTTGAACAAATTTCACATTTTTTATAGGTTTTTCCACAGTGTTCGAGTTATCGACCTCTTTTGTCGGCCATGTCTTTCTCAAGAGCTCCATTAAAGAGATTTAACGAGCATGTCGGTAAGTTTCTCGTCTCCTCTCTATTAAGTTATGCGATGTTAACGTTAACTGAATCTGAGGGTAACTGTTACGTGCTTTAAACGGTTGAATTAAAACAACAAATAAGTAAAGTGATATTAGTGTAGTTATCTGCTTAGTTCTCACTGTCTAAACCCATTTCATAAAGCTCAACTTTATAATTTCATAGTTATTAAACGGCTGTTTTCTTGCAGCTGCGATGGGTCAATTCTCTGCCAAAGTTGATCAAATGCACCACCGTAATTGCACGCTGTGCAGTCATTTTCACAAAATCACAATCAAAGATCACATAATGAGGACTGATGCTGCTCATGTATTTCTCACAGCTGAGAGGACACGTTAAGACATGTCGGCTGTCTCCCAGATATTGAGAGGTTCATATTGATAGCCTTTATTAATTGATGCTTGATTTTTTTCTTTTTCTCGTATCTTTAGGTTGTGCTCCTCCACCTGGTACATATGAGGTGAAGTCTGGTGATGTGAAAGGAACTGCATCCTTTCATAAAGCAGAGCGCTTCAGATCAGCTCCAAAAAGTGAGCGCAGATTGTGTTTAACTGGCATTTGAGTTTACATTTTCGTCTGTTGGTTGTGTAAATGAGAAGCTCTACCTTTCAATAATAGCTCCTTTCTTTTGAAAATGCTGATCAGCAGCGGTACCCCTGCCATCCCCCTCAAAAGAAGTGCCCATGTCTCCTGTACGGAGGACCATGTCTGTTGATGGTTTGGTAAGTGTGTGTGTGAAGTGACATGTGGCCAAGTATGGTTACCCATACTTGGAATTAGTGCTCTGCATTTAACCCATCCAAAGTGCACACACACAGCAGTAAACACACACACACCGTGAACACACAGCCATTTTTTGGCGCCCGGGGAGCAGTTGGGGGTTCGGTGCCTTGCTCAAGGGCACCTCAGTCGTGGTATTGAAGGTGGAAGAGAGCGCTGTACATTCACTCCCCCCACCTACAATCCCTGCCGGTACGAGACTCGAACCCACAACCTTTTGGGTTACAAGCCCGTCTCTCTAACCATTACGCCACAACTTCCCCACTTATTAGGGAAAGTCCATATAATTAAAGATGTACATGTAATTATTTGCTTGTGGTTCGACCATACCTGAATTATTAGTTAATTAAAAGATGTACACAAAATTGAGGAACGTATAAGAACACTTATTAAACGGCTCTATTCTAACATTTACTTAATGTCATGCTGTGCCAAACCTGTACAAACAAAAATCTTTAATTATGTTTCAACTCTTTTTGTCCCTATAAATAAAGTCTAGAGCAGCGGTGGCGAACTCCAGTCCTGGAGAGCCGCAGCCCTGCAGAGTACAGCTCCAACCCTAATTAAAACTCACCTGCCTGTAGCTTTCTAGTAACCCTTCAGACCTTGATTAGCTTGTTCAGGTGTGTTTGATTAGGGTTGAAGCAAAACTCTGCAGGGCTGCGGCTCTCCAGGACCGACGTTCGCCACCCCTGGTCTAGAGCATCATGCACCCTCTTGACATTCGTTTTATGGACCGAAATATTAAGACATGTCTCAAAATATCATCTTTTGTGTTCCACAGAAGAAAATATGGTTGAGTAAATTAGAACATTTTTGGCTGAACTTTCCCTTTTTAAAATTACTCCTTGTTATACTGGTTAAATATTGTTCCAGGGTCTGTCTTGCTGCTAGACTAATTATTTTGTACAGTGTAAATGACTTGGTGAATCTTAAAATATATAATTTTATTATATTATTTGACTAGTATTGCAGGTTAATGCAGGACTGATTGGTTATTTTTCCAAGGCTAACCCCTACATTATCCCGTACCCATTTCAAAACAACAAAACATAAGTGTTAGATGTTTTATTTAATAGCCATGTGTTTTAAGACCTTTCAAATATGTAATAAAATGTTAATTTGGGTGAACACGTAGGCTCTCTTCACTTTTTCAGAATTATCAAAGTGTTTAAAAAAAACTAATTGACACTGTCAGTATTACTATTTGTCGGTCTGGTGTATTGGCCAATTATGCTGTTTTACAGTTTGCTTTTCTTGTTGTTTTTTCCTTACATAGGCTGATGCATTAAGTTCCAAACAGGACAAAAATGGTTTCACACTTCAGAGGAAACATCAGAGACTACTAGAGAAAGAGGTAGATTTCAAGATGTTTTCAACATTTCCTTGATGGCCATTTGTTGCTTTGAGGCCTGATCAATTTCTGTGGTCACTTCTCCTCACCTTGACTGTCACTGCTAATGCTGGAGTGTAGATCCGTTCTTTGGTGCAGCAGAGAGGAGAGCAGGACCGCAGACTGCTGACCCTGGAGGAAGAGCTGAAGAAATTGGAGTCTAAATTGCTTGTGGCTGTCAGAGAGAAGACCGGCCTCGCTGCCAGTGTGGCTTCTCTCGAGAGGCAGCTCGTGGAGTTAAAGAAAGCTAATGAGTTCCTGAAGACCAAGGTGACTAGTCTTTTTGTAGCCGTGTGTTTTCCAGTCTCTGTTTCTTAAGTAAACGGCTTCACATAAACAAGTTTACTGAGGAATGTCTTGGCACTTTGATTTTCACAGGTCTCTGCAGATATCACCAAGAAGAAGATCAATGCTCTTTCCATGGAGCTCATTGAGGCCAAAAATAAACTCGATGCCAAAGACAAGGTCGGTTATCTCAGTCGTTTTATACATGGAGAAGAGTTTGTGTAGCTTTAAGTTGCTCAGTCTAATTTTGGATTTGTGAACAGGAACTGAGCTTTCTTCAGATCAGCACAGAGGGGAAAGTAAAGGTCTTGGAAACAGACCTGGAGACTGCCAGAGCAACTTTTAGAGTTCTTCAGGAAAGGAACAAAGATCTTGGTAAGTTACCTTGAGGAACTATATGCTTGATATTGTATATTTTTGGATCGGTTCCATGTCATAAAATCGATCTGACAAGTCTCCAGTGTCTCTATGCTCAAGTCAGACCATGTTCACAACAAAATATAATACTTGCTGAAAGCTGCACAGAATATACTGCAAAAAATAATTGTGCAACTGTGCAAAAGTGCAACTGAATTTTACATGGTAAGTGTTTCCAACAGTATTGTCTAATTTAGTGAGTGGAGTCTAGTTATCTTAGAAATACCAGTAGTTACAGTATATTGCATTTTCAGTCCAATTGTATGTAAAACGGTTAAGTTTAAAGAGTTAACCTAGTTGAATTTTAATGAATTGTTTAATTCAGGCAGCTTAACAAATGATTCGGTATTCCCGGAAGATCCTGTGGAATTTCAGAGTTCTTTTGCTGATGTTAGATCGTATCAATGACAAAAATGCTAGTTTCTTCCGACAAGCCAGGAATATTGGATCCATTACCAGATCACTTCAGAAAGTTTCAAATTTGTCTGATACCCAAAAGGTTTAAGTCTTTGTCTGAAAAATCTTTTATCAGTCAAGAGGTTGACAAGAGCAGGAGCAGGATATGAAGTTAATGCTGTTTAAAGTGTTTTATTAATGAATTTATTCATTAATTCTATTCAGAAAAGACATTTCATTAATCAAAAGTGACAGTGAAGACATGTTACAAAAGATTTCTATTTCAAATAAATACTGTTCTTTTGGACTTTCTACATATTAATAAAAAAATACTTAAATGTATCATGCTTTCCACAGAAATATGAAGCATCACAACTGTATGTTTCTGAACAGCAAGTCAGCACTGAAAATTCAGCTTTGCATCACAGCAATAAATTACATTTTAAAATGTAGGGCTGCAACAACTAATCGATCAAATCGATTATGAAAATCATCGACAACGATTCTCATTATCGATTAATCGGGTCTGCCCACAGTGCACGTCCAACGGAGTTTACATACTTGTCCAACTTCAGCCGGTCGCGTCAAATTAAAGCACTGAATTTACTTATTTCTATGGACAAAATGCATCTAAAATAGTGGCAGAAACAGAATGAGATGCTGCAGGATAGTTACGTGATCCAAGCTACCCAAAACATGAGAATTCTTTATTTTAAGCTTTAAGCTACTGCATTAGCGTAATGGCTTGCCCTGTCAGGTGCTTTGACAGATGCGTGTGCGTCCTCAGCGCAAAAACACTTTCAGTTAACAGTCATATCCTTATGTATAAAGGTCACAAATTCACGCGAGCATTTCCATTTTTGCATAAAGGTCCGTTCTGACAGTCTGTGTTCAATTTTAAAGTTTTACTGAATTAGTGGCGCGTGCATGCGAGTCAGACAGCCGGAAAACAGACAATTAATAATCAGCGCAAAAACATTCATTGTACTGAAATCTCTGTTGTTGAAAGTTAAATTTAAAGGTTTAAAGGTCAACATGCATTGCGCATATTTTATGAGAGTAGGAACTGTAAAGGGATAACAGCGTGTAGTTGTCTGAATATAAATATCAGACGCTTCAAAACCGTCTTTAACAGGATAAAGAAATGACACTAAGCCCTATTCAGAATCCATGAGTTTTATCACTGAGGTGATAAGTACATTTATTTTTACAGACATATGCATAAGCTCTTTAGTAACAGTAGTAGGCTGTTTCTAATGCTATAATTATTGCTGTTATCTATGAAGGAAAGGCAGAGAGCTTTAGTGTTTTTTTTTTTTTTTTCCCCAGATACCCAATTACAGTCAAAAAGTGCTATGCTATACAAGCTATGAAGGGCACAGAAGCCATTTTTGTTATGTGAATAAATAAAAGTATTTAGTTATAAATAAATGACAATAAAAAAAATTTTTATTTAAACAATTTTTTGACGGATTCCTAAAATGTGTTTTCTCTTTATTATGGCAGGGGGGCTAATAAATTGTTAAGAAAAGCATTCAGTTGGAACGTTTGTTTTAAGGACATTGGGCAGAATGTGGAATAGTGTGTTTTTGTCAATAAAATAAAAAAAGAAAATTGTTTTTTAATCCGATTAATCGAAAAAAGAATCGGCCAACTAATCGATTATCAAAATAATCGTTAGTTGCAGCCCTATTAAAATGCATCAAGGTATTTTAAATTGTAGTAATTTCACAGTATTGCTTTTTACTCTTTTTGATCAAATAAATGCATCCTTGGTAAGATTTATTTTAAACAGATCTGAACAAAAGCGTGTTTATATATTACTTTTTGTTTGTTTGTTTAGAAATAAAATTGTGTAGGCATGTTGAAAGCAAAGAGACATTTGACAGTTCAGACTTTGAGTCGCGTGGTTTAGAAACCATTTATGTATATGTTTGAATGACATATTATGAAGAATTTGTTCACAAATTGGATGGCATTAGTGACCGAGCTAACATTTTATTATTTTTTTTTCTTATGTTGTTTTTCAGAAGACCTTCATCAGGAGACAAGAGTTCAAAATGAGCAGCTCGAGAATGAAATGGATAAATTGCACAGTAAGTTTTGCATACTTAGATGATACCATAAAACAAACACACATCTGAGTTGGCTACATCTCTTTTTCTTTGCCGTCTTCTTCAAATGAAGACATAATCCAGGAGCTGAGGGAGGAAATCAAAGCCCTGCAGAGTTACTTGGACTCAGCAAATGACGAGATTCAGGTATTGGTTTTGGTCAACAGAATTTGACTTCCCTAAGCCAGATGACATTTACTCACCGCTTAGGTTGAATCATCAGACTTTGAAGTGCTGCTTGGTTTGAGATAAGCTGTCTGTCTCACTCTCCAATGTCAAAGGATTTGCGGATTAAGCTCCAGGACAAATCCACCGTGGAGCGCCGGTTCTCTGATGCTCAAGAGAACCTCAGGTTAGAACTGTGCGTTTTCATGTTGTTGTTATTGTGTCAGTCCTCACATCCTCATCCAGCTCTATACGGGTTGTGCAGTGGCGTGGAGAAAAAGTTGGAGAAATGTACCAGTGAGCTGCAGGACTGTCAGGAGTTGCTGAAAGTAAAGGAAAAGGAACTGCAGGACTCCCAGAAGGCTCTAGAAGAGAAAGAGCGCGAGGTGGAGCAGCATGTGCAGGATCTCCAGGCCTCGCAGACCTCACTAAAAGAGCTGGAGGAGCAGATGCAGCAGGGAGCTCAGGATCTCGAGGAGTCCCAGAGCGCGGTACGGCAGCAGGAGCAGGAGCTGGCCCGCGTGAAGGAGATCTTGAGGAGAACAGAGGAAGAGCTGGATCAGCGTGTGGCACTCATGGGAGAGCGATGCTTGGTGCTGGAGGATGAAAGAGGTGAATAAGATTTGGCTGTGAAATGCAGCATGAAGTATTTTTAAGATGCACTTTATGAATAAGCACATATTGTGAGTTTTATTTGATTTTCTGTGTGTTATTGTGTGCAGCCAGGACACAGGAGGAGGGTCTGCGACGGGTGCAAGAGTTGAAGGCAGAGATCAGCTCATTGGAGGAGAGTAGGAAGACTGAGAAAGAAGCATACGAAAAGCTGAAGGAGGAACACGATGCACTGACCAAACAACTGGAAGAGAAAAATGTGAACGTATTAATTTTCACTGCAAAAAAGTCAATTGAATGGGCCTGTTTGATGAACAACATTTTTGTTATTTATAAAAATAATTCCTAGTAAAGCATATTTGGCTTACACAATCACAATCATATGTATGACAGTTAATCGTCAGCACAGAAGTATTAACTTCTGTTTTGGGTAGCAGTCCCATTCAATTAAATAGCAGTTGCCTGATTGGCACAAAGTTTGCAAATTTTATTTATTTAAAAAAAATATATATATATATATAATTTGAAATATGCTCATGGGTACTCGATTGTTTTTGATGTATTGTACCCCAAATTGAAACTTATTTACTCACCTTCATGTTGTTCCAAACCCATGAGATTTTTTTATATATGTAGGGCTCATCAAAAATGGTAAATAAAAGATTTATATTAGTTATATTTTTCCTGTTCGGCTTCTATTTAATTTTATTGTCAGACCTCAAAGAAAATCAGCACAGAATACAGCATTGTTTAATACAGCACCGAGGAAGCATAAATTTGTTTACACAATTATATTATTGGGATATTTTTCCTCAATTCTTGGCTGCACATTTATTGTTCGTCCCTTTGCTCTGAAGGGCAGTTAGAAGCTTTTTGTTTCTTGTATTTCATTAGCTTGAGTATCTGTATCTTTGGACACGACTTGGAAAAGAGTTTACTAACATGCCATTTTGTGATTAGTTGTGGTACTTTTAGAGGAAAAATCAATAGTGAATAAAGTTGCCATGTGATTTATATCTGCATAAGTGGGACAATTAAGTGAAGAGTGCATCTTAATAGACTTTAAGCAGGTTGTACGGTGTCGTCAGGAAGTCAAAGTCTCCCTGATCGACTTTGTGGATTAGGCTAATGTCTCTTAAACTCCTCTAATGTGTGTTGCTGCAGACTCACAGCGACTCCCTGGCTAGCATGCTTGAGCGCCTGAGAGATGAGGCTGAGGCGGAGAGGAGACGGCTCGGCGAGGAGCTGGAGGATGTGCTCGAGGAGCTGTCAGAGCTGGAGAAGCAGGAGCAATGCAGTGAGGAGGCCATCCAGCACCTCACGCAGAATAACCACACACTGGAGCAAGACCTGAAGAACACTTGCTCGGAGTTAGAGAAGTGAGAACTTACGATTTCTAATTGAGTTGAGTGATCACATCACTTTGGTAAAAACTGACCAGTGTTTGTTTCTCCTTTGGCAGGAAGTGTACTGAGATGCAGGCTTTAGAAGAGGCTCATGTGATGACAATCAAAAAACTAGAAGAGGATCACAACAGCTGTCTTGCTAAGCTGGGAGATGTGACTACTGACTATGAGAGGTGTTACTTTAAACACCTTTTCGTTTATTAAAATGCTAATCTTTAATCTTCCCACCCAAGTATCATTAAGTGTCTGCATCAAATATTTTCTCATTAAATTTCAAAAGCACAAGACGGTCTCTGGGTGAGCAGAAGGAGCAGGCAGAGGCTCAAGCCCATCGGCTGCAGGAGGAGATGAACCAACTCAAGCAACAGCTGCAGCAGGACCAGCAGAAACTCATAAGCTACCAGGAAATGCAGGATAAACAGCGAGAGGAGCATGCTGGGTCAGTATCCTGCCTCAGAGGTTTGCAGTATTCATCTGCTATGCTTCCCATATATAGGCAGCTCCTACAGAGTTGATAATGTGGTCCAAGGTTAAGAAGAATAATGTTCAGTCAGTTATTACCACTAAATAAATAAACAAACAGTGATGAGGATATTGTAATTGACTAATCAATTTGTTTATATATTCAAATTTATTTTAAATTTAAATATTGAATAAAATGTGACCCTGAACAACAAAACCAGTCATAAGGCTAAATTTTTTTAAATTTAGATTTATACATCATCTGAAAGCTGAATGATTGTTAGGATCGAACAATATTTGGCCAAGATACAACTATTTGAAAATCTGCAATCTGAAAGAGCAAAAAAAATCTAAATATAGAGAAAATGGCCTTTAAAGTTGTCCAAATGAAGTTCTTAGCAATACATATTACTAATCAAAAAGTTGATACGTTTACAGTAGAACATTTACAAAATATCTTCATGGAACATGATCTTTACTTAATATCCTAATGATTTTTGACCCATACAATGTATTTTTGTCTATTGCTACAAATATACCCGTGCTAAAATTAATTTTTTTTATTAAAAGTTAGTATTGTGGCCAAATGTCCAAACCACTTAATTTATTAAAAATAATAAATATAAATTTAATTTATTAATTCGATTTTTATTTCTATAAAACAGGCCTTTTTATCTGCAGATTAAATAGATAATACACAATTTTAAACATTAAAAAAATTGTAATATATGATTGCTTGTAATTTGGTATTTGATTTTGATTCCTTTTGATGCTGATTATTTAAATCCTGCCTTGTCAAATTTCTAACAAGCATGTTTAATCCAATCGTATTATCATAAATGTTTTCACATTTTTATATCCACATTAATGTGGAAATGGCATAAAAACAGTATTTTAAATATTTATATGAAATAACTGCGTTTATTTTTGTTAACAGGTTAAATGTACTACTCCCATCAAGTAATACTTCAACTATACAGAATATTCACCGTTTTGAAATATCTGACAATGTCTAAGTGATTGATAACTGCTGGTGGTTTTGCTGTGTTACAGGATGCTTTTAAAAGTTCAGACTAAGCTGGCTCAGAGAGAGGAAGAGTTGAAGCAAGCAGCAGAGACTCTGAGTGAGGAGCTGAGAAGCCTGCAGGCGGAGGTGAAGCAGGAGAGAGGAGAGCGGGCTCAGGCCCAGCTGGAGAGAGAACAGAAGAGGCAGTCAGTGGAGGGCCATTCTGCAGAAGCCAGCAGGCTGCGGGGCCGCGTGGAGGAACTAGAAGACGAGGTTTCTGAGCTCAACAGGCAGGTGCAGGAGGAAAGGGGCGCTGCTGAGCATCAAGCTGTTGAGTGGCAGCAGGAGAGACGACAGATGGAAGAGGAAAGGCAAGACCACCACAAACAACTCGCAGAGGCTCAGCTGCAGAGGTGAGAAAGTTACAACGCCCTCAACGAGGTCTCTAGTCCATCAGTGTCCTCATGCACTAAGACATGCAGTGCTCAAGTCTCTGTGTGCGTTACATATATATTTTTTTTGTTTAATCCCATATTGTCGTTATTCACTCCCAGCACGTGTGATGCTGAGACTGAGCACTGGAGAAACTTGTATGAAGAGCTCTATGCTAAAGTAAAACCATTTCAGGTAAGCAAAGATTACACCCACACACACAATTATTTATTTAAAGCTTTTTAGTTAGCTTTTTATTTCATTCTCTTTTTTTTTCTCCCAAAATTAATCCTCTTATTTTATTCCCTTTTATACAATTAAATTTGTTTTTCCCCTTAAGAATAAAAAACAAAAGGAAAAAATATTTATTACATTTTATAAATATAAGTTTTCCTGTTTTTTTAAAAATAATTTGTTATTGTTATTATTATTATCATTTTTTTTTTTGCCAAATCCAGTAAATTTGGTTTTATTATAATTTTCTGCCGACTATCCTCTCTTTGACTTTTGTAATTAAAGTCTGCATGAAATCAAAATGTACAATATTTATTGTTAGTGCACATTGTGTCTTAAAGGTCCCATGACATGCTGCTTTTTAGATGCTTTTATATAGGCCTAAGTGGTCCATAGTACTGTATCTGAAGTCTCTTTCCCGAAATTCAGCCTTGGTGCAGAATTTCAGCCACTACGAGCCAGTCCTACAATGAGCTTTCCTTAGGACGTGCCATTTCTGTGTCTGTAGCTTTAATGCTAATGAGGAGGAGAGAGGCGGGGCAACTGCCATGCTTCGCTCGTTTGCAAGCCATGATGTCTCGAGGAAAAAAAAATATTGCGCTCGTCTCGCACGGTAGTAGCTCATTTTCTCATGGGCGGGCCAAATTCTCTGGGCGGGCAAAGCAGAGAAAGGGGAGGTAACCTTTTCCCGTATGACGACATAAAGGGAAGATTCCAGATTGGGCCATCTGAGCTTTCATTTTCTCAAAGGCGAAGCAGGATACCCAGGGCTCGGTTTACACCTATCGCCATTTCTAGCCACTGGGGGACCATAGGCAGGCTAGGGGAACTCATATTAATGTTAAAAAACCTCATAAAGTGAAATTTTCATGCCATGGGACCTTTAAGGTGAACAGTTAATGCGTGCAAGTTAAAGGGTTAGTTCACCCAAAAATGAAATTTACCCCATGTTTTACTTGCCCTCAAGACATCCTAGATGTATATGACTTTCTTCTTTCAGACGAATACAATCCGAGTTATATAAAAAAAAAAACGGTATATTATTGTAAAACTGTTATATTGTAACTGATTATTTTGTTTTAAACAAAATATTTAAATGTAGTCATGGTCCTCTAGCTGTATGTTGGTTGGGGCTGAATATTTACAGATGACTATAATATATACCAAATATAAAGATGAAACTAGTGCTGTATGAACCATATATGTTAAACATGGTCTGAACATCTACTGCGAAGTATGGAAATTTGAGTCTGGAAAAATAAGGCATTTTTAAATGGAAAATGTAGGAACCCTGCTATACTGGAAAAAGTAGGCAGCTTCTGGTTCACGCAGACTTTAAACACTTTTTTTTCTTTTTTGCTTTAAGAGAGCTTTGCGAACAAGCTTCACAATGAAATTTAGTAAAAGCACTATTTGCAATATTCACAAATGCGGTGTTAAGGTCGCATTGAAAAGACTAGTCAGCCAGTATGTGCAGAGTGGAAGGTGCTACACATAGCTTGGTTTTATATTGCAAAAACAGTAGAGACAAGTCTTTGATAAGGGGCAGTAAATATGTGCTAGACGAATCCTCTCATTTGTCTGCTTATTCTGGTCTTCAGGAACAGCTGGACCGCTTTGCAGCAGAGAGGAACGCTTTGTTGAATGAGAAAGGAGCCACGCAGGTGGAGTTGAACAAGTTAGCCGATGCCTACGCCAACCTGATGGGTCATCAAAACCAGAAACAGAAGATCAAACACATGGTCAAACTAAAAGAGGAGAACTTGGAGCTCAAAGAAGTAAGGCAGTGGTCATAAGGCAATAGTCATTGTTTGACTGATGTTTTTGCTATGTAGCTGAGCGTGTTCATGTGTTCTGCAGGAAGTGTTCAAGCTAAGGGCACAGGTCGGGAAACAGAAGCAAGAGCTGGATCGGCTCAAGTCCGGTCAGACGCCGCGGAGATTGGACCCCAGCAAGGCTTTCAAATACGACCTCAAAGAAAACCAGCAGCCCACTTCAGCTCTTTCACAAGGTGAGCAACTCGAACAGTAGATTAACTTGCTACACATTTTATTATTTTTGTATGTTCTTTTTATTATAATTTTAAAATCTACTTATGCTTTTTCTTTGTTTCCAAGGCAACAAAAAATTGTATTAAACTATCACTCATGGACTACCTTTGTGTAATGTCCCTGGCCTATGGATGACTTTGCAACATGAACACTGTGATGGGATGGTTCAGCGCTCAAATGTCCTGACTGTGCCTCTGATAATGCTGATCTTTTTTTATATACATTTTATTTTTTGTGTATGAATTTAATTAATAGTATTACCGTTGTTATTGTCACTCAATATCCATGTGTAACTGACAACCCCCCTTTTAAATGTTGCTCTTGATTTGACTACAGTGGGGAAAAAATATGCTTATATGGGCTTGGATTCACAGAATGTTCTGTTATCTGGTTTTGTTCAGTACTGGGTGTGCTATTGTCTTAAACTCTTTATAAAGTTCAAAGTTAGCCCACTCTGTTTTTTTTTTTAAGTGTCCAGAGAGCCTTGTGAGGAGTCGTTTTGTTCAATTTGTTCCTCTTTTCTATAAAAGTTTAGTTGCAATATTATTTTGTAATTTTAATACTTAATTAGCTCGTTTGTTTGCTTTGTCTGTCATTGGTCTTAAAGGGATAGTCCACCAAAAAATCCACCCTCATATCGTTCCAAACCTGTATGTATTTGATTCTTCTGTGGGACATAGAAGAGATGATGAGGAATGTTGGTGACCAAACAGTTTTGTTTCCCTTTTTCTTTTCTTTTTTTGGGGTCCATTCAATGGGGCAACATTCTTCAAATTTTCATCTTTTATGTTCCACAGAAGAAAGTAATACAGGTTTGGAATGACATGAGGGTGAGTAAACAATCAAACGATTTTATTATTTGGGTGGACTGTCCCTTTAATGAAAAAAAAAAAAACCGTTAGATGCCCTTTAATGAAAAAACTATAGATTTTAATGTTTTTATTAATAGGGCAGAAAGTGTGAATGAGTTTTTTTTTTTTTTTAATAAAATAGTAATACTTGCTTTTCTCTCTATTTGCTTTGTCATTGGAATTTTATACCATGATTATAACACATTTTATTACTGTAACATCCATTTCTCATCAGTTTGAGAGCCTGAACTCATGAGAGTCCCAGCAGAGGGCGCTAGAACACAAGGGGAAACCAGAACATGTTTCTGTCACTTAACATTCTTTCAAGCTTCCATTCAAAATGACAATCAAGCAAATACTAGCATGTAATGATCATTTATTAAAATCTTTAACCTTTACGAAACATTTCAGCTTGTTCAGCTGCAGTAGTCCTCCAAGTGGTAGATGGTGCAGGGCCTGTGACAGCACCGTTCCACAATCCCTCTCTTCATCTTCATCATCACCTTCTGTTTTAATGGATCAGCCTCAGCTACCTCGTAATCTGCTAAATTTGAGAGCAAGGCTGGAAGAGGAAGTGAACACTTAATATTTTAAATCTTACACTTGTTTAAAAACTATATGTACATTTACAGAGAGCCCTCACCCAGCAAAATCTCCAGGTCCCTCCTGCTTCTGCTGGAGTAAAAGAAGCCTCTAGGCCCACACACAAGGAAAAGCGCATCCACCAGGTTGGAGCCGCACAGATGCTGAGATGGAGTAGAGAGTGATCCAGGCAGAGAGGCCAGCAGCAGGATTATTGCTGCTGCCTGGAGCAACAGGACCATGATGGGCAAAAGCTGTGGACATGTACTGCCTGGAATGAATGCATAAATCTGTATGAATGAAGAGCGCAGTTTTAAGTTAAACTGATGAAAACGCTATTATTGCTGCTGCCTGGAGCAACAGGACCATGATGGGCAAAAGCTGTGGACATGTACTGCCTGGAATGAATGCATAAATCTATGAATGAAGAGCGCAGTTTTAAGTTAAACTGATGAAAACGCTTAAAGAGTTGGTTCTTTCCACCTTTTTGCAAGCTTGATCATCTAGAAAAGCAACCAAAATATGTTTGGTTTCCCACTTACCGTTCCTGGGTGAGCACAGTCAATCAAGAGTGGTCAGGACTGGGATGAATCGTGCTGCTTATATAGCTTCCCATTGCCAGCCCTCGCTCTTGATGGCATCAGCGGAAAAAAACAAAAGTTCCCATGTAATGGCATGACTCCTTGTGCATGTCATCTGGCTAAGAAGTATTAGGAACACATCAGATAACTAAGGGGCTTTATTACGATCAGCTTAAAATGTACAGGTCAGGAGAGCATTTCAGTTAGGTATACTATTGTTTTATCTTGCTGAATTGTTTATTGAACTAAACAGCCCATCAGGGAGCAGGTCCTTGTGGGCAAATGAGAGCAGGAAGTAGTTCTCAGACGTGTTCGATATGTGAGGATTTATGATGAAAGTGGGCCTATGGAGTCAGTGTCCAGAGGTGTCTAAAGCGGCACATGGCCTGCTGGAAAAAGAGACTCCTGGGGCAGATGTGTCAAGTTGCAGTTGAAGAGCATCAGCATCTTCACCTTTTAAGTTTCTTCAAATGTTAACACTGAGGGACACCGTCTAATGGGACCCCCTGAGGTAATACAATGCGCTCTTTCAGATCTCCCTTCATCTGTGTGTTATAAGGCCGTTATCGGGGGCTGTGAATAGAGCTTTAATCAGACTTTGAATGAATTACCATATTAACACAAAGCAAGCAGGTCACCTTAAAAAACGAGAGTCTATAAATCATTTAGTATTACAGCAAACGAAAGCCTATATTATATCATCATATGAATATATATACTTTAATAGTTAATAATATACAAAACAAATATAATAATAGATATATTGTAATTGTTGTTATGGCCAATATTATTAAATATATTCTGCAAATAAAAAGCACCAGCTGTTCAAGATAAATGTTATTTTTTGAATAAAAGGATTATTGTTGTTGTTACATCTAATAATGTAATTTTTAATAAAAATAATATATTATGTGCTAAGTAGTAGTAGTAGTAATACTAATACTATTACTTCTAATGATATATTTTTAATGTAATGAATAATATACAATATATTCTGCAAATAAAAAGCACCGACTGTTCAAGATAAATGTTATTTTTGAATAAAATTATTATTGTTGTTGTTGTTACATCGAATAATGTAATTTTTAATAATAATATTATTAAAAATGGTATATTATAATATTATGTACTAAATAGTATGTTGTTGTTATATCAAATAATATAATTTTTAATAGCAATATAATATTGTGTACTTAGTAGTAGTAGTAGTCAAATGTTAACACTGAGGGACACCGTCTAATGGGACCCCCTGAGGTAATACAATGCGCTCTTTCAGATCTCCCTTCATCTGTGTGTTATAAGGCCGTTATCGGGGGCTGTGAATAGAGCTTTAATCAGACTTTGAATGAATTACCATATTAACACAAAGCAAGCAGGTCACCTTAAAAAAACGAGAGTCTATAAATCATTTAGTATTACAGCAAATGAAAGCCTATATTATATCATCATATGAATATATATACTTTAATAGTTAATAATATACAAAACAAATATAATAATAGATATATTGTAATTGTTGTTATGGCCAATATTATAAAATATATTCTGCAAATAAAAAGCACCAGCTGTTCAAGATAAATGTTATTTTTGAATAAAATTATTATTGTTGTTGTTACATCGAATAATGTAATTTTTAATAATAATATTATTAAAAATGGTATATTATAATATTATGTACTAAATAGTATGTTGTTGTTATATCAAATAATATAATTTTTAATAGCAATATAATATTGTGTACTTAGTAGTAGTAGTAGTAATACTAATATTTTTTATGTAATGGGCAATATTATAAAATATATGCTGCAAATAAAGGGCACAGACAATATTATTAATTATTATGCTATTGTTGATAACCAGTATAAAGGCTGATATATAACTCTATTTTTTCTTTTTACATTTAACATGCCACCTCAGACCATTTTAATGAACTGTTGTGAACTTTTCATTGTTCAAGCTATTCGACTATGATTCTTTTCTGCCATTAAGGAATATTTTCAGGAGCATTCCCTGCCAAACACACCCGGCAGTGAGCTTTATTCTGAGCATGATAACCTGTTTGCAGTCTCTTCACCGCTGGCCCTCTATGACCCCTGCTTCTTGCGCTGTGCGGGTCAGAATGGAGGAGTTTTGTCGGGCCTCTGCAGGAGCAAGATGCGCTGGAAAGATGGGCTAATTTTCTTGGCTCAGACTGGCGGAGTGGGGCAGACTCAGAGAGCAGGATTTTGGTATTATCGCAGTGCAAATGGAGAGCAGAATGAGAGAGGGGTGTGCTGTTTGGCAGTGCGGGGGAGCAGACTGTAATGACCGCATCCTCCGCGGGGGTTAATCGATACACGTGGATCGGCCTCCGGGGGTCTGTCGTGCGCTACTCGTGCTCTCAGAGATTAAACCTGCTCATTTCCCATTAACAGTTTAATAGGGCAACAAGCTACGCACATGCATAAAAAAAAACTTTTTTTATTAAAACTGTGTACACTGGATAAACAAATTATACAAGAACATAAAAATATATATTTATTTTTATTGTAGTTAATTGATGATGATGATGATTTCATTTAACAAGCATCATCTGAACATTAGGCTATATACATTATACAATGCTTATATGTATATATATATACAGTGGGTACGGAAAGTATTCAGACCCCCTTAAATTTTTCACTCTTTGTTATATTGCAGCCATTTGCGAAAATCATTTAAGTTCATTTTTTTCCCTCATTAATGTACACACAGCACCCCATATTGACAGAAAAACACAGAATTGTTGGCATTTTTGCAGATTTATTAAAAAAGAAAAACTGAAATATCACATGGTCCTAAGTATTCAGACCTTTTGCTGTGACACTCATATATTTAACTCAGGTGCTGTCCATTTCTTCTGATCATCCTTGAGATGGTTCTACACCTTCATTTGAGTCCAGCTGTGTTTGATTATACTGATTGGACTTGATTAGGAAAGCCACACACCTATATATTAGGAAAGCCACACACCTATATATATATATATACATACACACACACACATGTATACACTCTGTGGACACACTGTTTTAGATGTAGTGAGAGGACATTAAGAAACTGGTATAATAATGAGAAAATTAAATCGAAGGTGATAATGGTGTTAAATACGTTCTATTATTAATCCCTCATGACATTTAAAATTTAAAATATTTTTATTTTTTAAAGCTAATAGCAGTTTCCATTGCTGGACCTGTTTTGTCCCACGTCTCAAGAATGACTGATATATATATATATAGTTATTGTAGTTAACAATTACTCATTCATTTAGGCAGAAACCTTCCTTGATTGGTTTTTTTCTCAAAATGTAACACTTTGCTTAGTGTAAGTGCCCTTATTTTATTTTATTTTTTATTTTTTATTTCATTTCATTTCATTTCATTTCATTTTATTTTATTTTTCAGATTCGTTCAGTGACTCTTTCTGCAGATTAGGCTACATCTTTACGCCGGTAGGTGGCGACAAGTCACTGGCGTATTTATTTACTCAACAGATTCGTTCAAGGAATCTCATTCAGACTCATAACAGTGAATCATTTAGTGAAGGGGCGTATTCGTTAAGTGGATCCAACCAATGAGCTGTTTCTTTGACAGCCCGCGGTTGAATGTTATTTGCTGTGCTATGGTTACTTTGAATTCGGAATGAATCAGTGTTTTTGAACGAATAATTTAAGTGAAAGAATCGTTCGTTTACTTCAATTTAGCAAAATATACTAGCATAGTACTCATGTTTGGCAGAAATAGTATCATGCTATATAAGCTATTCCGAATTTAAGAGTATGGAAGCGAACGAACGATTCTTCTACTTAAAAGATTTGATCAAAAACAGGCATTCGTTCTCGCGCAGTTTTGCATCCGGGACTTTTCGAGGTTTGCACCTGCCTTCAGGTGAGCTGTTAGCAAAGTGGTATCAATTTTTGGATTATATCTAAACATTTAAAACCAGCTTACTGAATTCAGAATGGTCCGTTAAATCTAATTTAAGGATATTCATCACCAACCTTAAAACAAATCGTTTCGCTGCGTGTCTTTTTTGTAAACATGTAACTTTAACTACAGGTATGTGTTTAACGTTACTTGGCTGTCTCACGAAGTTAGCCATATCTGGAAAAAATTCACTTTTAGGTCTGATTTCGTCTGCAAAATTGATTATTATCATTCAGAAATGCGTACTAGTTTTATTTAGGTGTAGCACTTACGTTGTGTTTATGTTGGCGTTTGTCTGGAGTAACGTTAGGCCTAATTATTCCAACTAGAACTATTTGTGATGTATCGTTTTAGAACAGTGCTATTTTATCTTTTGAGTTTTTTTCATTTTATATATAAATTGACTTCGTTTTTATTTTTATTAGTGTTTTTTTAAATCATATTAGTAAAAGTTTTAGTAATGTTGTTGCTTGTTTTTGTGATTTAAAAAAAAAATTAGTTTATTAAATATGTCTATACACTTTATATTTTTTTATCTCTTAGTAAAGAAAGAGGCAAAAGAGGCATTTCTGAAGTGCTAGGTTTTAGTCCTTAGCTGCAAGGGAGAAAAATGGAATATGAACTGTTGGAATTGAGTTTTGTCTCATGTTCTTACTGCTGTGTCATCTTCAATGTGATCGATGCATATGTGATCGCTTTCAACATCCCTCCTTTCAAGCTATTCGACTATGATTCTTTTCTGCCATTAAGGAATATTTTCAGGAGCATTTTATTTTATTTTATTTTATTTTATTTTATTTTATTTTATTTTATTTTATTTTATTTTATTTTATTTTATTTTATTTTATTTTATTTTATTTTATCAGATTCGTTCAGTGACTCTTTCTGCAGATTAGGCTACATCTTTACGCCGGTAGGTGGCGACAAGTCACTGGCGTATTTATTTACTCAACAGATTCGTTCAAGGAATCTCATTCAGACTCATAACAGTGAATCATTTAGTGAAGGGGCGTATTCGTTAAGTGGATCCAACCAATGAGCTGTTTCTTTGACAGCCCGCGGTTGAATGTTATTTGCTGTGCTATGGTTACTTTGAATTCGGAATGAATCAGTGTTTTTGAACGAATAATTTAAGTGAAAGAATCGTTCGTTTACTTCAATTTAGCAAAATATACTAGCATAGTACTCATGTTTGGCAGAAATAGTATCATGCTATATAAGCTATTCCGAATTTAAGAGTATGGAAGCGAACGAACGATTCTTCTACTTAAAAGATTTGATCAAAAACAGGCATTCGTTCTCGCGCAGTTTTGCATCCGGGACTTTTCGAGGTTTGCACCTGCCTTCAGGTGAGCTGTTAGCAAAGTGGTATCAATTTTTGGATTATATCTAAACATTTAAAACCAGCTTACTGAATTCAGAATGGTCCGTTAAATCTAATTTAAGGATATTCATCACCAACCTTAAAACAAATCGTTTCGCTGCGTGTCTTTTTTGTAAACATGTAACTTTAACTACAGGTATGTGTTTAACGTTACTTGGCTGTCTCACGAAGTTAGCCATATCTGGAAAAAATTCACTTTTAGGTCTGATTTCGTCTGCAAAATTGATTATTATCATTCAGAAATGCGTACTAGTTTTATTTAGGTGTAGCACTTACGTTGTGTTTATGTTGGCGTTTGTCTGGAGTAACGTTAGGCCTAATTATTCCAACTAGAACTATTTGTGATGTATCATTTTAGAACAGTGCTATTTTATCTTTTGAGTTTTTTTCATTTTATATATAAATTGACTTCGTTTTTATTTTTATTAGTGTTTTTTTAAATCATATTAGTAAAAGTTTTAGTAATGTTGTTGCTTGTTTTTGTGATTTAAAAAAAAAATTAGTTTATTAAATGAAGATGCGCTGGAAAGATGGGCTAATTTTCTTGGCTCAGACTGGCGGAGTGGGGCAGACTCAGAGAGCAGGATTTTGGTATTATCGCAGTGCAAATGGAGAGCAGAATGAGAGAGGGGTGTGCTGTTTGGCAGTGCGGGGGAGCAGACTGTAATGACCGCATCCTCCGCGGGGGTTAATCGATACACGTGGATCGGCCTCCGGGGGTCTGTCGTGCGCTACTCGTGCTCTCAGAGATTAAACCTGCTCATTTCCCATTAACAGTTTAATAGGGCAACAAGCTACGCACATGCATAAAAAAAAACTTTTTTTATTAAAACTGTGTACACTGGATAAACAAATTATACAAGAACATAAAAATATATATTTATTTTTATTGTAGTTAATTGATGATGATGATGATTTCATTTAACAAGCATCATCTGAACATTAGGCTATATACATTATACAATGCTTATATGTATATATATATACAGTGGGTACGGAAAGTATTCAGACCCCCTTAAATTTTTCACTCTTTGTTATATTGCAGCCATTTGCGAAAATCATTTAAGTTCATTTTTTTCCCTCATTAATGTACACACAGCACCCCATATTGACAGAAAAACACAGAATTGTTGGCATTTTTGCAGATTTATTAAAAAAGAAAAACTGAAATATCACATGGTCCTAAGTATTCAGACCTTTTGCTGTGACACTCATATATTTAACTCAGGTGCTGTCCATTTCTTCTGATCATCCTTGAGATGGTTCTACACCTTCATTTGAGTCCAGCTGTGTTTGATTATACTGATTGGACTTGATTAGGAAAGCCACACACCTGTCTATATAAGACCTTACAGCGCACAGTGCATGTCAGAGCAAATGAGAATCATGAGGTCAAAGGAACAGCCTGAAGAGCTCAGAGGCAGAACTGTGGCAAGGCACAGATCTGGCCAAGGTTACAAAAAAAATTCTGCGGCACTTAAGGTTCCTAAGAGCACAGTGGCCGCCATAATCCTTAAATGGAAGACGTTTAGGACGACCAGAACCCTTCCTAGAGCTGATCAAACTGAGCTATCGGGGGAGAAGAGCCTTGGTGAGAGAGGTAAAGAAGAACCCAAAGATCACTGTGGCTGAGCTCCAGAGATGCAGTCGGGAGATGGGAGAAAGTTGTAGAAAGTCAACCATCACTGCAGCCCTCCACCAGTCGGGGCTTTATGGCAGAGTGGCCCGACGGAAGCCTCTCCTCAGTGCAAGACACATGAAAAAACACCTGAAGGACTCCAAGATGGTGAGAAATAAGATTATCTGGTCTGATGAGACCAAGATAGAACTTTTTGGCCTTAATTCTAAGCGGTATGTGTGGAGAAAACCAGGCACTGCTCATCACCTGTCCAATACAGTCCCAACAGTGAAGCATGGTGGTGGCAGCATCATGCTGTGGGGGTGTTTTTCAGCTGCAGGGACAGGACAACTGGTTACAATCGAGGGAAAGATGAATGCGGCCAAGCACAGGGATATCCTGGACGAAAACCTTCTCCAGACTGCTCAGGACCTCAGACTGGGCCGAAGGTTTACCTTCCAACAAGACAATGACCATAAGCACACAGCTAAAATAACAAAGGAGTGGCTTCACAACAACTCTGTGACTGTTCGTGAATGGCCCAGCCAGAGCCCTGACTTAAACCCAATTGAGCATCTCTGGAGAGACCTAAAAATGGCTGTCCACCAACGTTTACCATCCAACCTGACAGAACTGGAGAGGATCTGCAAGGAGGAATGACAGAGGATCCCCAAATCCAGGTGTGAAAAACTTGTTGCATCTTTCCCAAAAAGACTCATGGCTGTATTAGATCAAAAGGATGCTTCTACTAAATACTGAGTTAGCAAAATATACTAGCATAGTACTCATGTTTGGCAGAAATAGTATCATGCTATATAAGCTATTCCGAATTTAAGAGTATGGAAGCGAACGAACGATTCTTCTACTTAAAAGATTTGATCAAAAACAGGCATTCGTTCTCGCGCAGTTTTGCATCCGGGACTTTTCGAGGTTTGCACCTGCCTTCAGGTGAGCTGTTAGCAAAGTGGTATCAATTTTTGGATTATATCTAAACATTTAAAACCAGCTTACTGAATTCAGAATGGTCCGTTAAATCTAATTTAAGGATATTCATCACCAACCTTAAAACAAATCGTTTCGCTGCGTGTCTTTTTTGTAAACATGTAACTTTAACTACAGGTATGTGTTTAACGTTACTTGGCTGTCTCACGAAGTTAGCCATATCTGGAAAAAATTCACTTTTAGGTCTGATTTCGTCTGCAAAATTGATTATTATCATTCAGAAATGCGTACTAGTTTTATTTAGGTGTAGCACTTACGTTGTGTTTATGTTGGCGTTTGTCTGGAGTAACGTTAGGCCTAATTATTCCAACTAGAACTATTTGTGATGTATCGTTTTAGAACAGTGCTATTTTATCTTTTGAGTTTTTTTCATTTTATATATAAATTGACTTCGTTTTTATTTTTATTAGTGTTTTTTTAAATCATATTAGTAAAAGTTTTAGTAATGTTGTTGCTTGTTTTTGTGATTTAAAAAAAAAATTAGTTTATTAAATATGTCTATACACTTTATATTTTTAAAGTAGGAATAAGGGTATAAGGGGTAGGAATAAGGGTATAAGTCTATGGTTTGTATGTGGTTTCAGTAAAAAATGAAAAAAATTCTGCAGTATCCCCTTCCTTCCCTGTTTCTGCAGGTGTATCCTACTGTTTTCTATAGGGTTAGGTGTGCAACTGTAGCCTACCATTGTGCTCACTACAAATAAAACATAAGGCTCTTGAATCCTTCTGACACCTGTTACCAGTCTCATTAGGAGGCAGAGGCTGTAGCTCGATTTGTTTCTCAGTCATTCAAATAGATACGTGAAGGAATCGATTTGACCAGTGTAGGAACTGAGACTCAATAATGCTAACCTGCCATTCTTATTTTACATTCACAGGCTACAGCGAAAGTATAGACATGGGTGCACCGAGCCAAGGCAGCACATGCCTGAAACATCACACCAGATTGTTCTGCATGGATCAGTCAGAGAAACTCAAAAGTAAGTGAACTTCATACATACTTTTTTTTTATATGGTCAGGTAGTTTTCCCCGTGTCAACACAATTGTGATGTATTATATAAAAAAGATGACACTGTGTGTTGCATAGCAAAAAAAAAATGTGTATGTAATACACATTGGAAGTCAGTTTTGACCTCCATTTGAAGGTTTTGAGTGTTTATCCTACAAATATGTGAATTAAATTAAATACAGTTATCAGGTTGTCAAGAGTATGTTCCAGTAGGTTATGTATTTTTCTAACAAGGAAATTGGATTGTCCTTAAAGGTGAAGTATTTAATTTCTGTGCTCGTATCAGCATCAAATGAAATAGCAATAATCATAACAATTGTTTCCAAACAAGGATGGCTTGCTTACTTACGGAAGTCAGAATATGGCCTAAATAAATATCTCAGTTGTGTGTAAAAATGGCACTAAAACATGATGGAAATATTATTCTTTGAGGTGTTATAGAATGAAATATTTGCGTTCCTTTGGATTTGTTGGCAATAAGGTCTGAGATTCTGCCTAATTGCCAGATTTATATCAGAACATTCAGCGTTATATTAACTATTGGCTTGAGGCTTTTCGGCACGGTTTCATGTGTTTGGGCGTCTAGCTGGGGCCATTAGCTGGTGATCATTTGTTTGGGTCCGTGTAGTGTAGCAGAAGCTCAAGCTCACTTCAGTCGAATGCTAATGCTGTAAGGAGTCTTTGATGTGTTGATGAGGGCCGATCCTTGTGTGAAATAAGATTCAGATTTTTTGCAAAGGCCTTCCATTCGAAACCCCTCCACAGGAGGCCAAATAGAATGCTGAACCAAATCCCATTGTAGGCATAGTGCAAGACAGAATTATCCCTTCAAGCTTCACACCCTCTTTGTTCAACGTCTATGTTTTAAATTGGCAAGGGAGAGATTCAGTCTGCGCTACCTGTGGGGCTCCTGAGTCCTGCTGTTTTGTAATTTCTCAAATTAAATCCTTTTGCAACTCATCTTGCGCCTCACTGAGGGAATGTCAAGGGTAAAGGAGTGCTGGAATGTCTTTTGCTTTTAATGTCATTCGCTTTTTTATGTTAATTATTTTAACAGGCTTAATCTGTCTCCCTCTCATCAGCAGTGACCACATGCCTCAAAGACATTACTAGTCCATGGCAAATTGCGACACCTAGCCAAATCGAGCCCCTGGTGTTAATCATATATGTAACATCAAAAAACGGTTTCACTCATTAAGGAGGACTATTTATCATGAGCTGAGAGGACGATCAAAGTCAGGATGTCTTTTCTTTGGATAACTCAACTTTGGGTAACCCAACAGAGTTCCAAAATTGTTCAATATAGAAAAATAAATGATATATATTAAAATAAATATTTACAAATATTTTGATTAATTTATTCATTTGATAGTGACTGGAATGCTGGAAGCACTTAAAAACTATTTATTTGCCATTTTTGCCTTTATTAATAGGAATGCCAAAGGTGGTTTTTTTTTTTTTGCGACTTTGCTTTTATCAATAGGGTAGTGATAAGGATGTCGGAAACACTTGAAGACTATTTATTCATTTGACAAGTCTGCCTTGATTGATAGGATAGTGATAGGAATTCTGGAAGCACTTAAAAACGGTTTATGAACTATTTATTTACTATCTATTTTGCAATAAAAAATGATTAATAGAATGTTAATAGGAATGCAGAAAGCACTTACAGAAACAATTAATAATTATTATTATTTTAAAATATTTATAATGCAATTAGTTTTATTTATTTTTTTGTCACTTTTACATTTATTGACATGATAGTGATTGGAATGACAAAAGCACTTGATGATTGAAGCACAATGATTTTCTACATTAATTAATACATTTTAAAATAAAATAAGTAATTAAATTTTTTGGGGCGTTTTTGCCTTTTCCAATAGTATAGCAATAGGAATGGTGGAAACACTTAAAAACTAAACAAAGCTAAATAAATACCATTTTACCTTGTATAGTTTTTATTTTTCAAAGGCTAATACATGAGGCAATGCTAAGAATCTTGTTCCATGTTAGTTTCTTTTACCTTGCTTTTCACCAAGAAAATAAATTCATGGCAAAATATCATCGTACAGTTTGATTGGCCTTTAGATGCTCATCCACATCAATCGATGAGTAAAATGCTTCTGTCTTCCTTTTAAGTTAAAGATAAACTCATTCATTTGAACTGTGCACGATTATATAATTGGTAGCATTTTATTATTTGCATTTGTTTATCCGTGACCCTTTCAGAAGAGTGCACAGTGCCACCAGTTGAGGAGCTCTGCTCTGATCCACTGTCCCTTAGGGGCTTGCGTTAGCAGGTGGGTGGGTGTCTGAGGCGTGTGGCAGGTGCGCTCTGCCTCTCGTCTATCATGGCCGGGTAATGATCTCAAGCACCGCTCTTGATGGCGAAGAGGCTTTGATATTAAAATCAACACCAGCCAACGTGCCTGGAACTGGATGCAATGCATAGCGATTTATTTCCTCTGATCCCCTGTGAAATTTTAAAAGATATTCACTCCTCTTTGAATATAGATATTAGAGTGGGTGGTAGACAGTTTGAATATTCATGGTATTCTAATTGATTGCTGTATTTGATGTATGGTTAATTTATGAGAGGCCAATTGAGTTGGCTCATGTTAATGGGGTCTATTTGGGTAGATTCTGTTATTTTGAAATTAGTGAATATGATTTTGCAGTGTGTATGGAGCATAAAAGCACAGTGTAAGGATCTTTTAAAAGATGATTAGTTCTTTAAGAGGTTTTCATTTGTATGTTTTCATGTGGTTATCGCCATATTTGTCTAAAATGTTTTTTTTTTTAAATGAAGGTTATCGCATGAATATTTTATTTATTTAATGTCTTTTTGGGAGGGTTTTCAAGTGAAAAAGCTTTTAATAGCTGGTGGTTCTTTGATTCATTGCCTTTGTTAGAAATATTGCTGATACCTTGTCGCTCCCATCCCATAGCTGTCCACCCCTTGTCCTGACCCCTGTTAAATAAAGCCTTCTACACACTGCATGATTTTACCAGTCCTATAAGATCATTGCAGGTCACACTGTGCAACATGGATCTAATAAACTTGGGTACGACGTGCATGTACGACACACGTTTCTATAGAAGACTAAAACGTATGTGCTATGGTAAACAAAAACAGCATGATGAATCACACTTTGTCAGTTGTAGTTTTTACGTGTGCTGAAAAAAAGTGGTAGTGGCGAAAGAGGAAGGAATAAGAGCTTGAGGTAAGCAGTTGTTTTAGTGCCATGTCGCGTTGATTTCATGTCACATTTTTATTGGCTGGTCAGCATGTGTGTGCTGAATTTCTGACACTGTCAGAAAATTATTGTAAGCTATCTTTGGTTGCAAAACCTTGACAACGGCCGTCTTTGGACCTCTCTCATTGTATGACACAAGGACCACCGATTAGGAGCCTCTGCGATCACAGAAATAGTCACGATTGTTTCACGATGCAGTGTGTTTCCCTTTGTCCCTGCACAGAGCTGTTTGAGAAGTGCCTTATTTCTTTTTCACTCAGGCTCTATTGAAATCTAAATGATTTCACTGAATGAAAAAAGTGCAAGTGAGTGGATGATTTTTATAGCTAAAATATTTTGTCAATAGGATTTGTCTTAACCACTTGCTGTACTGTCACTGAAAACTTCAGATTTATGAATGCACGATGTGTAATGTTAGTTTAATTAAGTCTTTGCCCAGTGTTTTGGACCTCAGGACAAATTATGACAAGGTGTCAGGCAGGCCCTGATCAAAGGGATTAGTCTTTCCTGTCTGTAGATGATTTCAAAGACATTAGACCCAGGGCAGTGAGCACCATAACTCCTGATCTCAGCACTTGCCAGGTTTTAGATCATAAAGTGTATTTTAAAGCGTGCATATGGCAGGTTTCAGTTCTCTCGTGTTCTTATTAATCAGATCACATAATTATGCACACAGCAAGGCCAGAAGGAAGTACAGTGATTGGAATGGAGACTTTAGGAAAGGAAAGTAATGGATGTGACGTGTGGCCAATTATGGTGTCCCAAACTTGGAATTTGTGCTCTGCATTTCACCCATCCAAGTGCACACACACACAGCAGTTAGTAGTGAACAAACACATACACACACACACACACACACACTGTAAACACACACCTGGAGCAGTGGGCAGCCATTTTTTTATTTTCATCCAAAAATTAAAACCGTTGGTGAAAATGTACTTACCATCAGGTCAGAATAAGAGTCCAAACAGCTGATTGAAAAAAATCTCAATAATCCACAAGTAATTCAAACCACTCCAGTCCATCAAATAACGTCCTCTGAAGCAAAAAAGCTGCAAGTTGGTAAATCTGTCAAGACATTTCTGTGCGTGTCAAACTTGTTGCTTCCAACTAAAATATGAGTCCTCTATCCATAATAATGCTTTCTCCAGTGAAAAAGTCATCTGGTCTGAATCAGGAGAGAAATATGCACAGATCAAGCACCATTTACAGGCTAAAACCGTTCTAAACACATGTCTTTGGGTTTTGATGTGAGAAGACAACAGGAGGTGGAGGCAGTCAGACACTTCATTATTCCTATTTTCTACATTTTTAGAATATGTATGTTTTGTAAAGCAATTTGGGATCAGTTTATATGTGCACAAATAGTTTTCAAAAGATTTGTTTTGATAAAGAGAGATATTTCAGTCAACTTTTTGCAGCAAATGTGTAGCCTATGTGTCCAGCAGGACATGGATGCCTTGATGGACAACATTAAAAAAGGACATGGATGTCTTGATGGACAACATAAAAAAAGTCATGTTTTTATCACTAGTGAGAAGGCTTCTGTCAATCTTTAAAGCAATTCCTTTCATTTTAAAAATATCTAATATCCTCTGATTTAATTTGTGTGTACAAATGCACAAAATCCCTCTTAACATTAAATAAGGTAACCAGTGGCCCTCATATGCAGCCATTTCCTTGAAAAGTGCTCTCTGATTTATTAGAAGATCCTGTACAATAGGAGCTTTAATGCGTTTTATTAATATGTTTTATTTTATGAAATTGGATGAAAGGGGTCATGGTGGTCATTAAGCAGATTAATGGTGTATGTTGGGTAAAGAAGATGCAATAAAGCTAAAAGTTAATGCTGTCATGGCTGCAGAAAGAGGCTGATGGCAAGGCAAGCTGCGAAGCAACTAATAGACATAATTCAGTAAGGTAATGTCTGATAACCTCAGACCAGATGGATATTGCTTGGCAATATTATAGAGTGTGTCGAAGGGTGCAGGCACATTTATGCACATTATTTATACCCAGTAATGAACACCATAATGAAAAGTGGACACAACTATAAATATGAAGCAAGCGTAGATCTTGCCTGATAATCATCGGTGCAATTAATGTGTCTCACCGAATTGTCTTATCCCAGGAGTTTGCTTTTTCCCCACAGCGTAAATATCAAGCAAAAACTTCCGTTTTAATCGTATATGTGCGTCTTTGTGGAAAACGATCGCTGGAGGCAGGATACAGCCTTTTTATTGCACTCTGTGAGATTGTCTGAAGTACTTTATGCACCGCTAATGAGCGAGGCATGTTGAAAGGTCTTATTTTTAATAGCTACTCGGTCTGTTACAATTGTATTTCTTTTAATGATAATGCCTGGTCCATACACGCAAATTACCTTCCTATACAGTATATAGTGTTTAATCAGCAATTTTGTGAATGGTTCCACTATTAGGCTATATGATGACAAATCTTAAACTGATTAGTTTTAAAATAATGCTGCAGTGATGTATTATAGCTTCAATGTGAGAACACTAAATGTCAGACATAAAGATCTGTAGCAATATTATTATTGCCCTACATCTCTCTGTAAGGCTGTAATATGGTGTGCAATGCGCATTCAGGTGTGAGAGACCTCAGAATGCTATTGTAAGGTTGACTGCCACGTGGTGTTTTATTTGGCCATGCAGCTTGAGCTTTTGAAACATGAAGTTTTATTTAAGGATGTATGCGTGTGTGAGAGAGCTCTGTGGTCGGCCCTGCAGCCTCTCAATGAGAGATTTGTCATTACTGGGGATCATGTCAGTCTGAGGTGCTGGATCAGAGCCGGATCATGCCTATGTACCCAGCATTCTCAATTGTGGATGTCTGTTTGCACAGGCTTGTTTTGTCTTGTCCTCTCTCTTTGTGTGTGCTTCTCTAAAGAGCTGGATGGGCTTTAACAGCAGATAACTCAAACAGGGTTTACACTAGGGCTGCACGATAAATCGCATGCGATATTTAACGCGCATCTTGTCAGTAAAGCCGTTCTGTAATCAGCGGTAAATCTCCATCACGTGCGGGCTTTCACATGGAGAAGCATTTACTACACAGAGCCGTTGTTCACCGACAAGCTGCGCAAAATATGATCGTGATTTTGCGCAGCTCGTCAGTGAACAACGGCTGCTGCTCAATGTGAAAGCACGCACGTGATGGAGATTTACCGCCGATTACAGAACAGCTTTACTGACAAGATGCGCATTAAATATCGCATGCGATTTATCGTGCAGCCCTAGTTTACACTGTATACAAAAGGCATCTTGGTCTTCATAAAGGGGGTCATTTCAAGCATTAGGAGCCAAAGGGACAGAAATTTTATGAAAAGTGAATTGCATGTCTTGTCTGATATTTATTTTACTTATTTGAAGTTTATTTGCAAAAACCGATTACTCCGTTTTTTTAATTTTCAAAAATCATGTTTTTTTTTTATGTTGTCGTGTTTTTATTGTTAGTTAGCTCCTATTTTTTTGTTGTTTTTTTTAACCTAATCAAAATTGCCCAACTGCAGTTTGATTGAGATTAATTAGAATGCACAATGAAAAAACATGATTTTTGAAAATTATCTGAGTTATCTGTTTTTGCAAATGAACTCTTCATTTATTTTTTTTGATCTAAAGAGTTTTACCTGTTTTGTTTTGGATAATAAAGGCAAAGCAGTCAATAAATGCCCAGCATGCAGTATTGTTTTTAAATTTATTTAAGATTTATTTTTGGCCTTTTTAAATAAAAGAGGGGGAACGGGATCGAGAAAGGTCTGATGAACTTAGGACATGAACTTGGGATGCCCAAAGCGCAACAGTATTTAAGTAGTTCCTATTTTATGATATCTAAAGTGTGTGTGAGAGATTTTTTTTAATCCTTTTTATCTGAAGATTTATGCTTAAATTCTAAATTATTTGTGCAGATATATATAAATTAGTCTTATTTTATTTTAATTGGTTTATTAAATGTACTGGATAATGGAGGCAAAACAGTCAACAAGTGTCCAGCATACATGAATGGCTTTTAAATGATATTTAGGTAGTGTAAATAGTATTTAGGTAGTAGAAAATTTAATTGTTTGATGACTTGACTATCATTCAAAATGTAATTAATGACAAGTTGGTTATGTCCAAACTTTTGAAGGCGAGAATACATTGACCTTCCAGTCTGTTCTTTGCTTCTGGTCACGTGGGGTCAGATATTTATTAGTCCAGAGGTTATAACTCCACCAGGAGAGATCCTGGGAGATATCAATCAGACCGTGGCATTTTTAGTGTCAAAACCTCTATAAGAAGAAGACAGCAATTTAGACAGGTCTGCAGATAATATAGAACCATGGCCTTGACATAAAATGATTTTATTTGAAAAACCATCAACATTGTCAATGTCTGGGCTATGAAAGCAATAGAGCAAATGAAACAAACTTGTCACTGGTAATAGAATTTCCTTTTACTGCAGCCAAAATGACTTTGGTGGTCGGGGATGGCGAACGCTGAATCGATTTGCTATCCCTGATCCTCCTCTCCCCCCGAGTTTAAGTGCGAGTCACTATAGGCGCATTGCTTTCGTGCCGCTCCCTGTCATTTCTGTGC
>NW_015505458.1:1071178-1089000 GCF_001515645.1 Sinocyclocheilus grahami
GGTAAATCTCCATCACGTGCGGGCTTTCACATGGAGAAGCATTTACTACACAGAGCCGTTGTTCACCGACAAGCTGCGCAAAATATGATCGTGATTTTGCGCAGCTCGTCAGTGAACAACGGCTGCTGCTCAATGTGAAAGCACGCACGTGATGGAGATTTACCGCCGATTACAGAACAGCTTTACTGACAAGATGCGCATTAAATATCGCATGCGATTTATCGTGCAGCCCTAGTTTACACTGTATACAAAAGGCATCTTGGTCTTCATAAAGGGGGTCATTTCAAGCATTAGGAGCCAAAGGGACAGAAATTTTATGAAAAGTGAATTGCATGTCTTGTCTGATATTTATTTTACTTATTTGAAGTTTATTTGCAAAAACAGATTACTCCGTTCTTTTAATTTTCAAAAATCATGTTTTTTTTTATTATGTTGTCGTGTTTTTATTGTTAGTTAGCTCCTATTTTTTTGTTGTTTTTTTTAACCTAATCAAAATTACCCAACTGCAGTTTGATTGAGATTAATTAGAATGCACAATGAAAAAACATGATTTTTGAAAATTATCTGAGTTATCTGTTTTTGCAAATGAACTCTTCATTTATTTTTTTTGATCTAAAGAGTTTTACCTGTTTTGTTTTGGATAATAAAGGCAAAGCAGTCAATAAATGCCCAGCATGCAGTATTGTTTTTAAATTTATTTAAGATTTATTTTTGGCCTTTTTAAATAAAAGAGGGGGAACGGGATCGAGAAAGGTCTGATGAACTTAGGACATGAACTTGGGATGCCCAAAGCGCAACAGTATTTAAGTAGTTCCTATTTTATGATATCTAAAGTGTGTGTGAGAGATTTTTTTTAATCCTTTTTATCTGAAGATTTATGCTTAAATTCTAAATTATTTGTGCAGATATATATAAATTAGTCTTATTTTATTTTAATTGGTTTATTAAATGTACTGGATAATGGAGGCAAAACAGTCAACAAGTGTCCAGCATACATGAATGGCTTTTAAATGATATTTAGGTAGTGTAAATAGTATTTAGGTAGTAGAAAATTTAATTGTTTGATGACTTGACTATCATTCAAAATGTAATTAATGACAAGTTGGTTATGTCCAAACTTTTGAAGGCGAGAATACATTGACCTTCCAGTCTGTTCTTTGCTTCTGGTCACGTGGGGTCAGATATTTATTAGTCCAGAGGTTATAACTCCACCAGGAGAGATCCTGGGAGATATCAATCAGACCGTGGCATTTTTAGTGTCAAAACCTCTATAAGAAGAAGACAGCAATTTAGACAGGTCTGCAGATAATATAGAACCATGGCCTTGACATAAAATGATTTTATTTGAAAAACCATCAACATTGTCAATGTCTGGGCTATGAAAGCAATAGAGCAAATGAAACAAACTTGTCACTGGTAATAGAATTTCCTTTTACTGCAGCCAAAATGACTTTGGTGGTCGGGGATGGCGAACGCTGAATCGATTTGCTATCCCTGATCCTCCTCTACCCCCGAGTTTAGGTGCGAGTCACCAGGCGCACTGCTTTTGTGCCGCTCCCTGTCATTTCTGTGCATGTCACAGGCTGGTATATGCGAATATGAATTCCCCATGTCCCTCTTTATGCCTCTGAACGCCCTTAAACACAGTCTAGCAGCCCACTGTCTGATTCATTATCTATGAGAAAAGAGCAGGACCGACTGTCTCACTGCTCCCAGAGTCAATCTCAGCTCCAAACCACCGCTTTCACCTGACCCGTCGGGAAAAGGCCCAATCACCGCTTACACTCCGACAGCGTTCCCCGGCAGGAGAGATGCTGAGAATGGCATATGATGGTGCAATTTTAAATTGGTAATAGTCCACCTTCCTATTATTTCCAAAGTGGTAGAAGTAAAAGGAATGTCTAGAATATCACCACAAATGAATGACGAACTTAAAAAATACCAGTAAGATTCTTGTATAGCGCTGGTTAATGATGCGCTATTCAGGCTTCTCATTACTTAAAGGGATAAAAATTAAACCGGTCATTTACTCACCCTCAAGTTCCAAACATGTATGAGTTGGTTTCTTCTATTGAACACAAAGAAAGATATTTTGAAGAATGTTAGTAACCTAACAGTTGTTGGTCCCCATTGACTTCCATAATGTAGAAAAAATACCTCGGAAGTCTGGCTACGAGCAACTGTTGAGTAAGCGGAGTAAATTATGATTTGGGTGAACTATCCCTTTAAGGCCTGGTATTGCATCTAATGAGCAGTTTTAGAAAGAAAATATATTAAGATTAGCTTTATTATCCCTGAAAATATCAATAAGCACACATTAAATATACAGTTTGTGATAAAGAAAAGAAGATCCATAATGATCTTCTAAAAGCCTTTTGGATGAAGCCAAAAGATGATCACCCCAACGTATCATTAAACAATTATGTCTAATTGAATGGCTTAACCTCATCGGCACCTTTTCATTTAATATTTAAACACTCTATCATCACTTGGGAGGCAAAGCAACTAAGCTTTGATCTGGAGTGGTGATGATACACGGTCAGTGTTTTCAGCAGTAGGTGGCAGTATGACACTGCAGCAGGAGCTGGTTCCCATGCGCTGGCTTAAACAGAGCTCTGATGTATTTGTTTATGTTGAATGGACTTTAGTGCATTGGCTGCAGTCTGGCCAGCCTTGCAAACAGTCCCACACAAATAGAAATATGGACCTGTGGCGACTAATCCAATGAGAGATAGCGAGAAGATCAATATTTATACTGCTGAATTGGTCTCTGAATTGAGATTGGGATTTCTCTTTCAATATGCGACGCGGCGCTCGTGTACAATGGCTTTAGAGAGCCATCTCAGTGCTGTCTTTTTTGGGGCCAGGAACAACTGACTGGTTGCATTTTGCTGCACTGTTGCTGGTATACATAATGATATGGATGCTGCTGATTAGATAGGACAGTAGGGCTGGGCGATATAGCTAAAAAAATATATCAACGATATCATTAAACAATTATGTCTAATTGAATGGCTTAACCTCATCGGCACCTTTTCATTTAATATTTAAACACTCTATCATCACTTGGGAGGCAAAGCAACTAAGCTTTGATCTGGAGTGGTGATGATACACGGTCAGTGTTTTCAGCAGTAGGTGGCAGTATGACACTGCAGCAGGAGCTGGTTCCCATGCGCTGGCTTAAACAGAGCTCTGATGTATTTGTTTATGTTGAATGGACTTTAGTGCATTGGCTGCAGTCTGGCCAGCCTTGCAAACAGTCCCACACAAATAGAAATATGGACCTGTGGCGACTAATCCAATGAGAGATAGCGAGAAGATCAATATTTATACTGCTGAATTGGTCTCTGAATTGAGATTGGGATTTCTCTTTCAATATGCGACGCGGCGCTCGTGTACAATGGCTTTAGAGAGCCATCTCAGTGCTGTCTTTTTTGGGGCCAGTAACAACTGACTGGTTGCATTTTGCTGCACTGTTGCTGGTATACATAATGATATGGATGCTGCTGATTAGATCGGACAGTAGGGCTGGGCGATATAGCTAAAAAAATATATCAACGATATAATGTTTCATATCGTTCGGTATCGATAATTGTTTTTTATAACCTTTTTTTTTTTAAACAAAAAGCAATAGAATTTTTTTTTCTATTTAACCACTATTTATAATCTATCGTTCGGTATCGATAATTGTTTTTTATAACCTTTTTTTTTTTAAACAAAAAGCAATAGAATTTTTTTTTTATTTAACCACTATTTATAATCAACACAATTTATTGAGGCAAACAACAAATATTTTTTGTTTTAACAATCAAACACAATAAAAATTAAACATATCTCAAATATTTTATATGCAGATTAAATCGGTCTTTATTGTATAGGTCTAATTGTCTCCTGAGGCCACAGGGGGCGCAATGAGCAAAATAATACAGCGGATTTAGCAAGTAACTCTATAAAAATGTGCATTATGTCTAAATTAACTCAAATATGTATATAAATCAAATATAATTGCATGAACAAAACAGCATCATGTATTTATGCACTGCTTAATCCAAAGAGCCAAAGTGCCATTCACACAGACTGCATTTAAAAACATATGAGACGCAGTGAAAAGGAATAAACCTCCACAAATTCGTGTTTTCTAAAAGTTTAAACTGTGTTAACTTTGCATGGCTTTCTATACATCCCTTGTGTGAGACGCGAGTGCAGCAGTCATATTTGTCAGTCTTAAAAAAAATGCACTGAATATGCATTCTGTGTGAATGGCTTGGTTTCGGTTTTAACCCATTCAAGATCTTCTCTGCATTGAGCTTCTATATTTCTAATATTTTGAATGAATAACGCAGCAACTGCGCGTCTCGTCATCACTTACATCATCACCGCATCTTGCGAGCCACTGATGACGCTCCCTGATGCACACCTAACATTGAAATGCAAATGTTTATTTTAAATTCGAATAATATTCATTCTTTATTCACAATCTCCTCATCACAGGCAGGCACAGCACTCATTTCAGCATGTGTTCGTATTTGTGTGTGCTATCTGCGTCACTCATAGTACGTGCCTATATTGTGCGCTGTATCGAACATTTTTTCAATCGATATATAAATAGATTGATTGACAGATCAGTCAACAAATGCTAAGAATCTCTTACCAATCTCTGCCTTTCAACCACTGCGTCCGGCTATAATTATTGAGGACAAAAGTTACACCAAGATTTCTGACCGAAGTTGATGGGGTAATTGTAGAAGAACCTAGCTGGATGGAAAAATCATACATAACATATTTATACGATATATAAATAGATTGATTGACAGATCAGTCAACAAATGCTAAGAATCTCTTACCAACTTTCAACCACTGCGTCCGGCTATAATTATTGAGGAATGTTAAATAGATTTGGTTTCTTGGAAGAGAAATTATTCTTCACTCAATTAAATGTTGTAAGGTTAGTGAACTCTCAGCGTTAGGGAGCCAGTCCAGCTTGATAATTGAATAGCTCTTGATTGTCTCTTTCAGAAAGACCCTGTTTATAGGCCAGCAGTAGAATAGAAAATTATTGAACACCTTTGGGGAAAAGATAAGAGGCAGTGTCCCATTTTAATGAACCGATTGTGTTGGAGAAAAGAAATTAATTATGCTCCTAAATATTGCATATTGCAACTGCCAGAAATATTAAGGGGTCTAGTCAGGTGGAGACAATAAGTTGTCTCAGTGGTCATTTTTAACAGATTTTCAAAAGAAAACGGTGTTATTCAAGCGCTGATTCAAGTTAATTGGCTAAATTTGAACTAGTAATAAGGGTTACAATCTCAAGTTAAAAAATACTTTTGATGTCTGACAGCCCTGAATGCATCAGTAAAGCAGTCTATCTCCTTTGAGTGTCTTCAGATCATTAGAATTTACATTAGTGTTGCCTTTGTGTTATTCACGACTGTTAAACCCCCATAAAAGCCCATTATTTTATTATAATTGTGATTTAAGATGATAGTTTTACATGGAGAGGTGGGGTAAAAGTAATTATTACCAGAGCTTCTCTGTGATTTCAGTCCCATCCGAATGCGCCATCTCAGTAATCATTACGGACAATGTCAGTAAAGATTACGGTGACTTTTACCTTCTGTAAAAAGGTCCGGAGAAATTACCTCAGGTAATGCTAATCCCGTCCGAATAGACCAGCTGTAAATATGTACGTAAATATTCCACTATTTTCTGTTTAAAAGTAGTTTCCCACACATCATTCAGATCAAAAAGAAGGTTGAAAGCCACGAAACTTCTTTTGGCTTTAGGTAAGTGCCTATTACCAACAGAATAATAAATCGTTTGACCCGACCTGTTTGTGTATGTGTGTGTGTGTGTATGTGTATATATATCTCACAGGTGCGGTCAAACGATTTATTACTTAAATTATTACATTTTGATTGGATATAAAGTTAGGTCCGGTCGAACGAGGATATCAGGAAGCAATGTGACAACAAGCAGGTGATGGCGGAGTGCAAATCGAGTTACCCCTCCCACTTCTGGTAGTTTTACAGAGATTTCTTATCCCGGGCGAATTGGCCATTAATATTACAGACGTCCTGAGGTAAAAATTACATTACTCCATCTACCCTTGTAAAACTAATCCCGTCCGAATAGGGCTATAGAAAACAATATCAGAGCGATGTTTTGGAGGAGCACAGATAAATGTCTGTAGAGTAATGTTTTCTTGTTCATTTGCTACCTGCATTGTAATACTTTTAGTTTCTATTGAGATAACTGTCAAAACTGGGTTTATGAAGAAAGTAATCAGTTATTTCATTATTGCACTCATGACAAAAGAGAGGAGAGGTGAATTAAGAAGAAAGAAGGCATGCTGAGCTATGCAGGGCAGACGTTGGGGGAATCTTCTCTGTTTTTCATCTGACATTCCATCTAACTGTCTCATCAGCAGTTCTTCCTGAACATTTAATGGGAATAGTTCTGCAATCATGTGGAGTGAATTAGTGAGCTTGTCACCAGCGGACCATTGAAGACACATTATACAGTAAAGCTCGTGCTGGGCCCTGGAACGGGACCAAACTCATTACGGAGAAGAGAGGACAGTCTTAGCTCCAGGATGAAGAGGGGAGCAGTCTCGTCCTTAGAAGCTGTCCTCATGAATGCTTGGCATGTGTCTGGATCCAGTTTATTAATGTGAGCTGTAGAGGATTTGGATGCATAACAACACACAAAGTTTGCTAGCTGCTATGATTTGCATGGTCACATGATAGACTTTTGTCAGCTTTTGTAAGTAGTCTCTTCCTCCACCCTGACATGTGTCTTTTCAGTGCATTGTTTGGAAGGGGAGAGTGGATGGCATAATTTTGTTTGGAGGGTGTGTACTGTCTTACAGCTGTTCCTGGTGTCCAAGGGCACTCAGTTTCTCGATGTCATCACCCCAGCACCCCCACCAGCTGTTTACAGTTCGCTTGTCATTCCAAATCATTCCAAATCATTAGGCAGCTCTCAGGCAATCCTGGAGGCCTCTGAGGAAGTCAAATGTGCTGTGCTGTGTGCTCCGACCTCCTGTTCACTGAAACATTCCCAGAAGATAAAGAGGGGATTTTTGCTCGTATGGCCTCTTATTTTTTTTTAACAGTTAACAATAACTTTCATTAACTATCATATATTAAGCTACATTCAGATCTGAATATACACTGCCAAATGTTTTTTTCTTTTATTAAAATAATGCTTTGATTCAGCAAGTGCTTATTAAATTGACCAGAAGTGACTTCAAAGAAAATGTAAAAATATATTTCAAATAGATTCAAATTGCTGTTCATTCAATTTTTCTATTCATCAAAGAATTCTAAGAAAATGTATCACTGGTTCAACAAAACTATTAAGCAGCACAGCTGTTTTGAACATTGATAATAAGAAATGTTCGCAAATCAGCATATTAGAATGATTTCTGAAGGACCACGTGACACTGAAGACTGGAGCAATGATGCTGAAAATTCAGCTTTACCATTAAAGGGAGAAAATATTTAATACAAAAACTAAATGTAATATTTTTTAAGTTCACACGTAATATCAATTTGTAATACTGTTTCACAAAATTACTGTTTTTCAATGTATTTATCAGTGAGCATAAGAGATATGCTTCAAAACAGGGCTGTACGTTAACTTTTTTTGCACATAGCACTGGTGCTACAGAAGTTTAAAGTTTTGTAGCACAGGCCAAACAGTTGTAGCACAAGTATAAAATGTCTGTTATCATGTCTGAAAACAAACAAAGGTAATGGAGTTCATCATTTAAACAGGCATTGATGTTCCAAACAGAGCACAAAAAATACAAACCATCACAAAAATAGTTTAGACAAAGTTATTTCTTAATTTGATAAAAATGTAAGAGTGCAGAAACATAACATCTCTTACACCTAAACAAAATAAAATTATGTAAAAAAAAGTATAAAATAAAAAAATTTCAGATATTTAGGCCAAAGTGCATGGGCAAAGATAAAAATCCTTGTCATTGTTATATTGGAGTTTCTTTTTTCTGCTGAACATAAATGTTTTTTTGAAGAATGTGGGTAAGCAAGCAGTTGGTCCCCAGTTACTTCCATAGTATTTTTTTTACTACTATCAAAGGCAATTATGGGGACCAGCTACTGTTTGGTTACCCACATTCTTCAAAATATATTCTTTTGTGTTCAGCACAAGAAAGAAATTGATACAGGTTTGGGACAACATGTGAGTGAGCAAATAATGACAGAAATTAAATTTTTGGGTGAACTATTCCTTTAATGACAGTCGGCAGCATGTTTAGTACTGTCTCTTTAAGAGCTGCACGCATCCGTTTCTCTCTCAACAGTTTACTTTCATTTTAGACATAACCAACTGTGTTTATATGTAAACCTTGTGCGTTTTTGACCGTATTAGACACAAAATTAATCAGATGCGAAAGACAACTTAGTCCAGTAATTAGGCGCTGTTTGACAGGCGCGAATGAAATGTTTAACCAGCAAGGCTTTAAAGCACATACAAATAATGTACTTTTGTGATTGTGAATAAGTGCAGTGTCCTGTGAGTGTAACTCTACTGCTGAGTTAACATTTGAAGTGAATGTATGTGGCGTTGTACAGTATATAATACAGACGGAGGTGCCTGAACTGCAGCTGATAATATGAGCTGTAGCACGATATTACACTATTTCTAGAAAAAGCAGATCGTGGAGACATGTCTCCGATCAAAAATTGTCATATCGCACACCCCTAGTATAATCAATCTCTCTCTCACACACAAACAAGCACAACAAAATCATTTCACACTATTAAGCAGCTTTGTTATGAACATGCAAAACTGTATGGCATGCGTGCTACAGTGGTAAATTAATTTATCGCACAGACCTGTTTTTTTTTGTAGCACATATAACACATGTCGCACTGTACAGCCCTGAAAGAAATACTAAAAATCGTACTGGTCCTAAACTTTTAAATGGTAGTGTATGTGAATATCAATTTAAATCACTATGTACTATTCACTATACTTTATTCACACTTTCTGGGTCTTAATGTGCATGTTTATTTGGGGGAAAAATCTAGTAACTTATCTGTCCTGAATTTGAACTAGACTAATGTCACATTGGATGCATGGATTGGAATGCCGTGTTAGTCAATAGTCCTATATTCTGTATTTTTAGATATTGTTTTAGGTCTTGTACTTTTATTTAAAGGGGTCATGAACTGAAATCAAAATTCCCTTGATATGTTTTTATATAAGAGGTCATTGTGCTATAAAATATTCTTTAAGTTTCAGAACTCAAAACTTTCTCATTAGTCTAAATACAGCTTATATTGAAGCCAGTCTGCCAAAACAACAGGTTGTGGAATGTACCACTTTGTGATGTAACAGTGTGGCTAAACACCTGCTTTTACAACACTGCCTGTTTAGCCCTACCCACCGATTCGCGCATGTAGTGTAAATAAAGAGAGCCGCAGGTCACTGATGCTGGGTTAACTTCAGACTCCAAATTCCGGGACCATTTAGATTTTCCAGTAAACATAGGCTCAAAATGCGGCCTGATTACTTGGACAAAAGTTCTATCCATAATTGACAGCAAACATGCATTCAGATATAATTAAAAGCCCACTTCACAATCCAATAACATGGATAAAATCTAATTTTGCCCTACTTTTTTACTCTCAATTTCTTGTATGTCACACTATATGGGTACAATGGTCTGCGAATGTCATTTCATGTTCGCTTTGTGTTAGGCATGTGCTAATGTAATCACTGAAAGTTATTAAATGTTCTTACATAAATTTCTCAAAGTATATCTCATGAAGGGTCTTCCATATTCCTGGTAAATTTGTAACAGGATCTTGGTTTGTGAACACCGATGCGTTTTCATTGTTCTACGGTTGTTTTGCAGCAGTAAATGTTACGTCCTCAGAGTAGTGGTGAAGCAGAGCTTGTTTGTTGATTCACATAGGGAAAAGTAGAGCATGCATATGGCACAAAAGCATTTGACTTTGATGAGAAGAAGGTCAGAGCTGAATCAACGGCAGCAACTCACTCAAGCAGCAGAAAAAAGGGTGTCATGGAAGACCAGCTATATCCGCTTAACATTAATGTGCTTCCTGCATGGAAATGCTTATTGCTGTTCTCTTTGAGAGTCTGAAAATGGTGATTACATTTTTATTTTCCAAATTAGAATTTTAATTTAAAATGTAACATCAAAAGACTCAATTTCTATGGGCCGCCAGCAGAAGTAATCCTTCATGGCCTGGCGCTGTGGCACCAGGGACTTGCCCTTACTTTGAGCTCAATCCAGACGTGACGGTCCTCTTCACAGCTCTTTCTTTCATTCGTTACTTTCTTCTTTTGTTTCTCACACACTTTCTCAGACGGTCTTCCATATACGGCTGCTACATTTGATCTCGTGTGTGACTGTAATTTTAGGTTAAAATCTCAAATGACAGTGATTTCGCTGTCATTGGTCAGATGTCATGCTCACATGGCCGCCTGCTGTCCATTCACTGACCTTCTTCTCTGTTGCATAATTCACTCAACGCTGGAAAAACTTTCTCAATCCGGTGATCTAATCTGATTGGGAGTAAAACACACAGATTTCATAACTCTCCCTATTTGTTTTTACAAAGTACAGTACCAGTGCTTTTGAGAATGAGCTTCTCAATGGATGCGTTCAGATTTTGCAGGTTAGTCTTATCAAATATTTTAAAGATATATTCAAATATGAGTTTTGTTTTAGTAGATATCCATGAGCAGAAATTAATTAATTTATTTGCTTATTTAGGTTCATATGTTATTTTTGTTCATATTCATGTTATATTTATGTATGTATATTAAATTTATATTTATTGATTTTTTTTTAATGTATTTTCATTAATATTTCATTTAATATTTTATTTTTCATTTGTTTCTCTTTTTTCTTTTTCTTTAAAATGACCAAATGAGTCCGTGCACTTCCATTGTTTGCAGAAAATAACTCAGCAGCTTTATTTTATTTGATTGTATTTGATCTATTGTCACATTTTCTTTAAACCTGCCCTTAATGGCATGTACAGCTGCAATGAGTTTTGGTTGTTTAAATGCGATGTTCATGGCCAGAATGTGGACTGGGCCTTATTATTCTGGCTATGCAAGACTAATGTAGCTGGTGATATTGACATTTTGGGGTCATGTGAGATGGGTCACACTGAAACAGACCTGTAATTAAGCACATTACCTGCCTAATTACCCTCATAGTCTACAAGACAAGAGACCAGAGAGTTGCAGGCTGAACTTCACACCTAGATAAACAAACACTCATCTGCTTATGCATGTTCATAAAATTACATTTATATGGGGCAATGTGTTGAATTGTACCTGCACTGAAAAATATAGACTTTCGCTGCTCCGTAATAGAACAATGGAGCAATTTACTGAGTTTATGATATAATCTTCATTGTTTTGGTAGCTGTGCAGCTGTAATTGTGGAATATTTCATCTGGTTAATTAGAGTGTGAGGAACACAAGCGAACTGTGGATGGTGCATTGTAAGGGCCCATCTGAGCGGGGCTCTGCAGTGCTGGATGTTGGGGATTGTGTGGACACAGCCTGTGGGAGTAGCAGCTGATTAGTGCAGGAAGTGCAGCCAGCAGCCGCCCGGGTTAATGAGAGGAGATAAATTAACAGGCCAGGCGTAAATCAGCTTTATTGAACAAACTCCCGCCATTACAAAGGATTTGTTTTGCAATAACTTCCCCAAGATGAGTCAAGTGAGCAAGTCTGGGATGCTGGTGATTGAGTCCAAGCAAATGTTTTCGATTCATTGTTAAGATGAGTCGATGATAGGGTTGCCTCGATACCAAAATTTTGTCTTCAGCATGATACAAGCCTCTGGTTCATTGTATTCAGTGTGCAAAATTGATATCTTAGGCAACAAATAAAGAGCATCTATGTCTGGTGAAAAAAAAAAAAAAGAATGCAATGTTTGCAGTTTATTTTTAAGGAAAAAAATAATAATTAGGCGTCTAAATCTGCACACACTAATTAAATACAACTTTCTCCATGCTTATGCACCCCAACTGTTGTTGTTTGATTGTCATCTCATAAATTACAAACTATGATATCTCATACTTGTTAGGCTTTGGATGATAATTTAGTTCTCCCATACAAAGGGTGCAGATGACTTGGCCTTTGTTGAACAGCCCATCTGGGTTTATATAATAAATGGATTATAGTAACAGGCATATTGTCATACTATTTATAATGTGCATAACTTATACGCTTCATGCAGCCTTCTGTGCTGAACAGCAGCACATTGTTTTCCCAGTCAGGTACTGAAATTGGCAAACTCATGATACTGTTTTTAGAAGAGCTGAGAATTAATACAGATTTCCACATTCGATTTCTAATCACAAGCTCTCAATTCAATTAATCTGGGCCTATTTCAGTTATGTCCATTTTGATTACATTCTAAAAAATGCTGGGTTAAAAAAAATGACCATTGCTGGGTTATATGTTTGCCCAGTGCTGGGTAAATATTGCACAGAACACTTTCTGGGTTATGTATCATCTTGCTGGGTTTTGAAGCTTAGATCATTTTAAATAGTAATAGTAATGGACTCTAAAAGCTCTGCCATATATATATATATAAAGGCAAAGGAGGAATCTGAAGAGGATGAGGATGATAATGACGACGACGAAGAAGATGATGATGATGATGATAAAGAAACCCCGGTCACTCAAGCAAAAAGGAAAGCTGAGACCAAAAAAGAGAAGGGAACGCCGCCGGCTAAGAAAGTTAAAACTGATGGTGAAGGTTTTAGTCTCTACTTGGGCAATTTAAACCACAATAAAGACTTTGATGAAATCAAGTCCGCTATTGCAAAGTTCTTCTCAAAGGAAGGCCTTGAAATTCAGGACGTCCGAATTGGCGGGACCAAGAAATTTGGCTACGTTGACTTCGCGTCAGAGGAAGAGCAGCAGAAGGCTTTGGGGCTCAATGGCAAGAAGCTGATGGGCCAACCGGTGAAACTCGACTAAGCCAGAAGCAAAGAAAACTCCCAGGAAAACAAAAAAGAGAGAGATTCACGCACTTTGTTCGTAAAGAGCCTGCCGTACTCCTTAATGCAGGAGGAACTGAGGGAAATCTTTGACCAGGCTGTTGATATCAGGATACCGATGGGCGACAGCGGTTCTAGCAGAGGAATCGCCTACCTCGAGTTCAAGTCGGAGGCAATCGCCAAGAAGGCAATGGAGGAGGCGCAAGGGTCAGATGTTCAGGGCCAGTCTATCATCATAGACTTCACAGGAGAAAAGAGTCAGAAGGGTGGCAGAGCTGTTGCAAGCAAAGTACTGGTTGTAAACAACCTAGCGTTCACTGCGAATGAAGACTCCCTCCAGAGTGTGTTTGCAAAGGCCGTGTCCATCAGAGTACCACAGAACAACGGCAGACCAAAGGGAGAAAATGTAAGGGGGTCTGAATACTTTCCATACCCACTGTATATATATATATATATATATACACACACACACACATGTTATCCTAATTTGCTGCATATTAATAGTTGGTAAGGTAGTTGTTAAGGGATCTAAAATATGGTCATGCAGAATAAGGCATTACAATGTGCTTTAAAAGTACTTATAAACAGCCAATATGCTAGTAATATGCATGCTAGCACATGGGTAAAAATAAAATAAAAATAAAATGACCCAACAGACTGAACTGAATTAAATAAGCCAACATTTTTTAGAGGGTATCAAAGAAAAAAGAAGAAAAAAACACTTAGCCAATGATGAGAAGTTATTTTATTAAACTATTATATTTTATTAAATAATCAATCACTGAAACTTGATGCTTATTCAGTAACCAAGTTCATTCATTAAAGGATCCATCATATGGTAACTCGTGAGTTTGTAATTCTTTTAGAATGATTCATGAAAAGGACCAGCTGACATGAGTCATTTGTTCTTGAGTGGAGCTGCACTGTTTGTGCTGTGTGATTTTGGATCAGGCCTGTTTGAACAGATTTGTATAAAAAGAGAGAATGACATTCAGTGGGACTGAAAGTGTATATAAGAGTGAAAGCTATTTGCGCTCGCTTAAAGAGGCACATGAATATCAGAACCCAGAATATGTTCTGATTCAGTTCTCTGATTGCCTCTTCAATAAAAAGTAATATTTGACCTTGTGAGCATTTTACAAACTCCCACGTCTCCACTTGTCATCTTCACTGACTCGGACAAGGTTCTCACTGTAATATTGATGAGTAAATATGTGTGTTATTGATCTAGGGCAGGCCCACTGACAGCAGACAGGGCTTTGGTATTCTGAACGGTGTCTTGTGCTGCGTTTGCTAATGCGTATACAGACGGGCTAATCAGGAATCAGACATTCGCTCCATGCAGGGTTATTTGTGTTAATGACATCTGTAAACTGTGCCTCTTGCTTCTTGGAGTATCAGCATCCTCGTCCGACTTAGATTTGTTCCCTCTCTGTGGCAAAAACAGCGGCGGGTAGCGCCAAACTAAATGGGCTGTAAATTATGAGGCGTCTGTCAGGTAATGACTGAGCTATGCGGGACATTCAACACAATTACAATTTGATATAGAGGAGTGGAGGGCCATGTCGACTCATTATTATGGGGCAGATATCTGCAGGTGTTGACACCACCCCATACACATAACTTGTCCCATGACCTCAACATGCCTGATTGACTGAGTTGGTGTGTAACAGTTTCAGATAGGTAGTTTCTGGGATCTTTGGGGTTTAATCAGGCCCTTGAGTTGTTCGTTTTGGTGACTATATTTAACAGTTCATAGCTGGATGAATTATTAAATGATGTGATGCTAACATTTAAATGTCAAAAAATGTTAACAAATGTGATGAGACCTATGTAAATACTCTTATTTTTGTATAAATAATGCTACTTCATATTTTTATACTCCAGTTTACTATATTTTATTAAAGTACAGTATTGTAAGGTAATTCAAAAGTAAACTATAAACTTTTTTTTTTTTAAGAAATTGTAAATGATTTTATTTAGCAAGGATGCAAATTGGTCAAACCTGACTGAAGACATCCATAATTTTACAAAAAAAATTATATTTCAAATAATTGCTGGTCTATTGAACATACTATTAATCCATGAATCACCATAACCACAAAAATCTTAAGTAACACAAATGTTTTCAACAGTTTTGTGGCACTGAAGACTAAAGTAATGAGCTTCTGAAAAAATTCCATCACATAAATTCCATTCAAAAATATATTAAAATATAAAACAGTTATTTTAGATTGTAATAATATTTCACAATATTTATGTTTTGCTGTATTTTTGGTTAGATAAATGCATGAGACTTTTTTTTTCTAAAACATACAAAATCTTTTAACATCATAACCCCAAAATTTTAAATGGTATTGTAGTTTAAGTAAGGCCCATTTACTATAGCATTTTTATCAAATTTTTTTACAGAGAGTGAAAGTGGGGAGAAGCTGGGTGAAGTTTAGGATCAGCAAATTGTTCACGCTTCCACATTTGAACGTTTGATAACCCCTAGGACACAGCCAACTCATTTTTAGGAATGAAGCACTGGATTTATTGTTCATCTAATCTCAGTGAACTGAGAATACAGCAGGAAAAGAGCAGATAATGGAGAAAACTGAGCTGATTGCTGCCTTAAATCATATATGATTATACAATCGATCATGTTCTCTGAAATAACAGCCAACGGATGAGTGAGAGGGAGCAGAGAAACTGCCCTCCTCAATTTAATGCCACAGTAAAGGTCATAACTCTCTTCTCCGTCACACAGCACAGGATATTAACATACCAGATCTGACTCATCGTGTGTTATGATCAGACTTCACAGGCGATCTCACTTCATTCCATAGACATAGATACTGCACTTAAAGTGTTGTACAACCTTGCTGTACTGTGAAATTAAAGGTATAATTCACCTGAGAGATGGTAATGTTATTATTTTCTTGTTCGTAAGGCATTCCAAGTTCTTTTTTTCTGTGAACACAAATGATAATTCTGAATAATCTTTACATTGTGTTTCAGTACAATGACCATAGGCTGTCAAGATCTAAAAATGATCAAAATAACACTGAAAGTGGTCCATATGACTCAAGCATCATTTTTCCAAGTCTTCTGAAGTCGTATTATAGATTTATGTAAGAAACAGATGAAAGATGTATTACGTCTTTTTGGAGTTTATTCACTAAAAAATCTTCCTCATTCACTATGACATGAGAGTGAATAAATGTTGACAAATTGTTCAGTTTTGTGTGAATTATACATTTATAAGCGCAGCAAAAGCTTTTGGGACCATTTATGCATCAATTAGATATGAAATGCAACTTAATCAGTTCAAAAGGGATAGTGATGATTTATGATCTCTTTTCTAATGTGCTTTAAGAGTCTGTATCTGCAATGGCCAACTCACAGTAGAATAATCACCCAATCAACTTTGCTTATAGGAATCCTCAGATCTGTTCATTGCTTCTGGAGTTCTTATGCTGATTTGTGGTTAAACATTGATCTGATTAGCTTTCGTTTGCGGTATGTTGTCACAGAGCCCATGCTGCTCTTAAATGAGTTCATCACACATTCACTGACAGAAGTGTGACAGAGAAAGACTAGTAGGGTTCCAATTTGAATCACTTTGCTGGTGTAGATAAATAGATATGTTGCCTTTTATAAATTTTAAATCGTTGCTTCTTGCTAAGCCCAAAATATTTTTTAATAAAAAAAAATAATAATAAATTCTTGGGAGAACTGTCACTTAAATAATTGGATTGTGGGTCCAAGTGCTTGGATTTAAATCAAACGGCACCTGCGGTGTGTTTACCTTTGCCGGATTTCCATGCTCCATAATCAGGAACAGCGCTGATGTCCGTTGCTATGCTGCAAGTTTATTTCAGCCCGACTCTCCCCTCCAGTGGTCACTGTTGAACCTCAGGCTATGAGCAAGCTTTGGAAAACAATGGATAAGAAGATATAATTAAATTAACCTTCTACCTCCATTGGGGAGTCCTGTTTGATGATGGACCGCCGCCTTGCATGTGCTTTTGTTTTGAAACAAGGAAACATTTAAAAGTTTAGTCCAAGTCTAGATGCTGTAGTTGCATTTTGAGGTAGCTTGATGTATAAAAGGACAACATCAGTCATCTTTGTTTATTTATCAGCAAAAGCAAAGCGCTTCATCTGGCAGTCAAATACTTTGCTGCACGCCAACATATAGCGCTATTGTGCTTCACAGCGTCCCGAGTTTGAGTCCCGACTGGCAGACCTTTCTCGATCACGATGATTTAAAAAAAAAATCTAATGTAAATTCATGTCCCAGTCACTTAGTTACATTACTTTAAAAATATATATATATATTTTTAGCCAATTTATTCTATTTTTTTTAGCTATGTATGTATATCATCAAGTGTCTTTAAACATTTTACATTTGTTCCAAAATAATAACTAAATTTAAACACTATTTTATTTCTTAACTTATTTTCAGCTATTCTTTTTAATAGTTAACTCCTACCTATTTTTGAATTTTTAGAATCATCAGTCATCTACGGTTGGTAAATATTGGTCACAGATGCAGAGATTTACTTTAAATTTCACCAAACTGATTACTTATGTAGCAAATCAGCTCATGGAAAATATGAATAATTAACCATAACTAGTTATAATTAACTATTCATATTTTAGATCCACTGTAGATATTTAGCTGACCACTCAGGGTCAACCGTCTTGTCAATTCTAAGAACGTTAATTTCCTGGTTAAAGGAAATAACTTTCTTACTGTACAATTCTATAAGTTTGTAACATAAATCTGCATGATTATTGACT
>NW_015505458.1:1089066-1097401 GCF_001515645.1 Sinocyclocheilus grahami
AGCGCCTGGTGTTCAGCAGACATCCTGGCATCCAGTTAATTGAGTGAGGGGACTGTGACGATTTGTTAACCTAATGAATAATTGATTTGTTAAATCAAATTAAAATTAGTGTGTCAGATTGGTCGAGACGCTACACTTACTAAAAACTCCCACAGATCATGAGTTCATGCCATTTTATCTCTTATTTTGACATAACAAAGTGGTTATATCTAAGTGTGTGATTTGTTTACTTACTTTTTTTAAATGAGTCTTCCCATTAATGCCATTATATTGTTCATTCAGACTGATTTTGCGAGCACGAAATGCGCGTAAACACGAGGTGGGATTTATCACGTGAACCAATCACAGCCGTACATAACCAGTCATATTCAATCATATCGCGATGGAGGCATTGCCGCCTCTCATGTGACTTTCCCCGATTCATTCTCAATAACCCATCACCAAACTCATCTGCTGGTGTTGCTGTTGCACAGAGTTTCTTTAGAAAAACAAGTGATTTATACATTTTTTAATGTTGTATTTTGTAATATTGCCGTTTTCATTTTGTACAATGCGTTTTTTATACACTGCCTCCCTTGCCTCCTTGAAGGAATCGCCCCTGGCTATGTTGTTATGTGTTGTGTTATGTTATGTGTAATGGTCGACCGATATATCGCCAAGGCTGATAAGATTTTCTGTTAAACAAAAGGAATTAAAATATATACAAATGTATTATAACGATTAGTGGTTCAACGGATCACAAATATCACGGTCCGGATCACATTACGGTTTTTGACCCACGGATCGGATCATTTTTCGGATCAGCAAGAAAAGAAAAATAATTCAATTTAACTTGCTTTCCATTTATTACTTAAGGGAAATAACTTCTTTGATACCACAGCAAATACTACTAGATTAACTAAGAAAGTTTAAACATGATTAAAGAGACAAGAGGACAGGCAGTAAAAATAAGAACAAATACAACATAACCAATATATTTTGATTAAATATTTATTTGTGAAAAATACTTTATCTAAAGTATAAGCATGTTTATTTTACAAATGTATTTCTTAATCCATTTTCAAATGATTTAACATTTCTTAAATATTAATTAAAATAAATACAATCATATCGGCCATCAGCCACCCTGCTTTCCAAGATATCGGCATCGGCTGTCAAAAAAAACAACAACAATATCGGTCGACCACTAGTTATCTGTTATATGTGTTAAGTTATGATATGTGTTGTGTTGTTATGTTATGTGTTGTGTTGTGTTGTGTTATGTTATATTCTGTTATGTTATGTATTACTATTTTTTGCATACAATGTGTTTTATTGCTTCTTGAGGATCGTCACATTTGCGGGTTAACCTTGACCTTAAAAAGTGTTTGAAAACCCCTGTTATACTACAGCCAGAATTGACTCTGAGCTGAAAGAGTGACAATGTGAATTAGAGAGGCCATGGCAAATGAGCTCCTTGGCTGGACAGAAGGATGATATCGCTTTCCTCTTTGGCCCAGAGTCAGTGCATTACTGCTGTAAAGAGACAGATGTGCTTTCTGCAGGGCTGCTCATCAACATGAAGAAGCACAGTGCAGAGAACTTCCTGTCAGTGACCCCCACAATGCATCGTTCTCACCCAGCCTGGTTAAACGGACCATAGATCTGTGCACAGTGTTACGGAGGAATCCCTCTGATTGCCACCGTACCCCAGAGAGGACTAATTCAGCCCTTGCTGCCGGACATTTAATATGCTTAACAAGCTGAGGTGAGGCTCTCTGATGAATGCGCGCGAGGGTTTCTGCTAATGACGCTTGTTCTCAAGTAATGAGCAGGGTTAGTTCTGACGTAACCCCTGCGGGTAAGTTAGAGAGATGATTGCCGGATGGGTTTGTGTACTGCACGTTCGTGTCCGTCTGCAAGTGTGTATGTGTCTGCCTTGCGGGACACACGCTGACAGATCAAGAGAATGGATCGTCTGACAGATAAGTGGGGCTCTTTTGGACATGGTGCCGGGAATCGGTATTATCTATCTGAAGTGCATTTGCTGCACGCAGGCACATCATTTGTACCATCTGGATTAGATCTCGCTTTTAAGAGCCTATAAGAAAATAAAATGCTGTCTGTTTAGCCTCTTCACAAGAATGGTGTATTATTTTGGATTTTGGAGTTAAAACCGGCCTGTTTCTGGAGGCCTTTTAACAGTGGGTGTGCTGTATGTATTGGTGCATGTTTTCTCAATATGTTTAGGGCCATTAGACCACTCTAGCTTTTTATCCATTAATGGGACGGTGGAGAGCATCAGCACCCCATTTTAGAACTTCCTCCTAAACTTCCAATGATGCCTCAGTGCCATCATCCAAAATACAAAGCCTAATTGGACACTTCACACACACTTTCACCTCCTTGATAGTAATTGCCACCCAGCTCAGTTGGGCTCATGATGGCTGAACATGCACAGATGGGCCCTTCAGCACGGCTCCTCAGCAACTCCCATATCGGGCATTTGGAAATTACCTATTCACCCGTCCAACAGAGCCCTGGTTAAATAGGGGCTCTGGAGCTGTGCTCCATTGGTGTACTAGGCTTTGTTTTCCCACAAGCTGGCTTGAATTCACTGGGCCAGTGCCTAGATTATATCAGAATGGCATTAGTCCGTGAAAAGAGGCTCGTAATATGACACCGCCTCTGACTGAATAATGCTCCTAATTCGCAGAACGCTGCTGGATCCCCGAGAAAGGTGCGCAGGAGTTGATGTTCAACAGCTGAGATTTATTATGACATGCCTCTCGCTCGCTATTCAGCCTCGCCATACAGATTTATTTGGTGAAAAAATGAGCATAAAGGTTCAATCTGATTTCAATCACACTTCTTTGCTGTTATCGAAAGCGAAAGCGATTGTTCTCTCTGCCCTTGTTGAGTTTCATCGAAGGCGCGCTAGTGCTGTAAATTTAATGAATCTCTAATTGTTCAGCTGAACTACTTGGCTTGTCGGCCTTGTCTGTCTAGATGATGCATTCTTACTGATTCTGACAGGTCATCAACATGAAGCTCCAGGCATTGTGAACCTATTAATGTAGCGGGTGTATTCATGTCAGGCCAGACAAGAAGGAGAACGAAGGAGAGCATCTGTGTCAGACGCTGTATTAAATCTAGAAGCGACCTGGCTGTTGAAGCCGTTAAAGCGAACCGCACCGCAGCACCCGGTCAGCCTAAATCACGTTCTTTACAATCTATTTATCGCTGTCACGACACCAAATTGGATCGCTTTCTTTGTAATTGCTGCAGTTGAGGAAAACATGACGAATTAAGCACCATTCTGAGAGCTGTTGCTCAATTTACGATCGATAGGCTTATTTAAACTTGCCACGAGTTTACGGCTCCTGTTGTTTCAGACGCTTTTGAATTGCCATTACATTGTGACAGGGTGACAGTCTTGTCTCGCACTGACCCGTTGGTGCTGGAAGTTTATGTTGGGTGTAAAAATATGCCCATAATGGAGCACAGATGGCCACATGTGGACTGAAGTTACTTTGTGAAAGCAACGCTAAAGGTGAATGAGATCTTCAGAGGATGGCAATCTAGATTCCCCACTGAAGATGTCAGGTTTGTTGTTGTTTTTTTTCTGCTTATCATTTCTGCTGGCAGTGTCGGATGTGGGATGGATATAGAATACGAAATGACCGCTGCGCAGTGCGTAAGGTGGAAAGACATCTGTGTGTGATGGAACTCCTGGCGTGAGGGAAATGAAAGTTTGGTTAATGTAGTTATCTTCTGACAACATGCTTTGTCAGTCTGCATTCACTGCCATGAGCTGCAGAGGTGGTCCGAACTCATGGAGCAGGTGGGCCTGGAGTTATATGACTCAAAGGAATGAGAAACAATGCCATACGTTAAGATTAGGTCCTCACATGTCTGTCAAATCTTTGTTTCTTGCTTTAATTCTGCGGTCACGCGTCAGGAGGTGGGTGGAGAATGATATCTTGTTTGCTTCCTGACAATGCCGTGCTGAAAGAGAAATGAAAAGGATGACAATAATGTTTGTGTGTAAGACGACCCCCTCCTGTAGACCTGTCCACCTCACGCTGCTCATTCAGCCATTCAGACCTGCCAATTTAGTGAAGAAAATTGCCAAAAGTAAATGAAGGAGTGTCCAAAAAAACAAGAATCCTGTGCATGGGGTGTGATTTGTGGAGGGATGGGTAGATGTAGGTCATTTTTCGGGGAGACGACTGTGGCATCGTGGCAGATAGCTTCATTTGTAAGGGTAAAGCACTCCATGAGGAGCTGATCAAATGCGGTGAGATGCAGGAAGGTGGCTAGAACAATGAAGAGATTACTGGATACCTGAGTGGAACAAATGCTGTCTGTGATATGTGATTGTATAACAGAACAGTGGGAGTTATGTACAGATAAAACTCTCTCCTGAGAATCTGCTTAAAAGAGAACGGATGCAGGGATTGTTGTGTCTGTCTTTGGTATGTCTGTTGTTTTTAAACCCTCTAGTAAGCCCCCTGACATATGGCAGCCGTAGTGATATGAAACGGAGCCAAATGATTTAAAAAGTATTATAAATAGTAAGATTATCTGCATAGAAACACGAGTTTCAGAAGTGTCAGTGGCTAACTTTTTTGACAATACCTGAATACAAAGTTCTGTGCTTTTCTGTAAGTCTATATTTAGACTATATCTACAATATGTCAATCATTTTCTGAGCTCATCATTTAATAAATTTTTTCCTGATGTTTGGGGCAATCATTTTATTAGATATCTACTTGTTCTACTAGTGTTTTATTATTTCCAGATATTGTTTTAATTAAATGTTTTATGTAAATGTTCAAAAAAGTAATAATTTGCTGGAAAATATGAGTTGGTTGTGGCTTATTTACAAACTAGAAACTAAAAAAATTATACGATACAGTTGACACATACCTTTTAAATATTAATTAAAGAATTGAAAACAAACTGCATAAAATGCCTTTAATGCATGCACGTGTGTATACACTGTATATATGATTATATTGGGTATTCTTGTGTATGTATTAGTTCTTATAAAGACACTTGGTAAAAAAATGACAACAGAGGGTGAATTAAAAGATTATGTGAGTCAGTGTTCTTGGTTGTTCTGTGTACTTTAAGCTTCTAAATTAATCCTTATTCTGAGTCAAAGTTTGTGCAGTTTCATCTCTGCTAGTGTTAAATTGGCTTTTTAGAGAGCAATATAATTTCTAATGCATTATTCACTTGGCAGCCATCATCATGTAATTAGTTAGACCGTTAAAATAAAAAAGAAATACAAGGGTGGTTTATTATGAGGTTGGATGCATCAGTGCAGCTGTAATTCCATTTAAATAACGTTGTCACATCACAGTGTGACTTGCATTGCTAAATGTGTAATATTTTGGACTTTGGATCATGAAGTACACTTTAAAGGAATAGTTCATCTAAAAATTAAAATTTACCTGAACATTTGTTAACCTTTAGGCTGTCCAAGATGTAGCTGTTTGTTTCTTCATCAGAACAGATTTGGAGAAATGTAGCATTACATCACTTGCTCACCAATGGATCCTCTGCAGTGAATGGGTGCCGTCAGAATGAGACTCCAAACAGCTGATAAAATTGATTACTCAAAGGCACACATACTTTAGCAAGCAGAGGAAAATAGATTGAAAATAATACAACCCAACCAAAATAATTTTTGGTAGAAAATCGCTTGCAGAGTGATTACTTTTCCCCTTTAGGTAGAGAGAAAACTTTAGTGTTAGTTTAGTTAGTTATATCAATCTTGGTTATTTGTGATTGAAGTAATTGAGTGTGTTTAATTGTTCCAAGTCTTCTCATCTGCTCAAGGAAAAAAAAAGACTGAAAAATGTTCTTATAAAAACGTTGTGCTTTAATTGTAATCTTCATCACTTTAATCTTTCAGCGCCTGTGGACTTTAGCAACTCTGGTCACAGTGGAAAAAAGTATGATGTGAAACCCTCTCCTCCACATATCCTTTTGTAATTTATCGTTGGATTTAGAGCTGTGCTAAGTTTAATTGCATCCCTATTAATCAGACAGACGGTGTGAAATTGATCTAAACAAAGCTAATGAAGTCATCCTTTCACCATAAACAAGGGCAGGTGGGCTCACACGTAAAGCAGTCTTATCTTTATGCAATTAGTCACATGCAACCTTGGAGGAAAAATGCCCCCAAATATTTTGGAGGGCAGGTAATAAAATAATAATTACCCACAACTGATATCTTTGATAAAGGCCTTTTGTTTTTTTAACGTTTCCTTCTTTTGAGAGCATTTCTGCTACATGGTTTCTGTAAAATCAGACAGCAGTCTGAAAATGGCCTCCTTTGCCCTGGCGGCGGGGTTTGTGCTCAGATGATTCATTTTCCTATTATATCTTTTGTTATACTGTTTGCAATAATGAATTAATGGACATTTGCCAGCTCGGTGCTAATGATCTCCAAGCCATAATTGCTCTAATTGCTTTACTCATAAATAGAGTCCCCTGTCACTGGAAACTATCATTCAAATATATGGTTTTATGATTGAATCTTGTCAAGAGGCAGTGTTAACTAGAAGAGGGGCTCAATTTCTACTTTAAAATGTTCAAGGGCTTGACCTGAGCCCTTCAGAGATATTAAAACGAAATGAATTCCTTTTAGTCCCAATAAATCTCGCATTCCCGTTTACCACAGCTCCTTTAATTCTCACGTCCCGTCTCTCAGCCTAAATTTGCATTGCTTGAGATTATAATAGTGACCTTCTCAGAAATATATCACGACTAGCAGAAATGCACTCAGGAGAACAAATCTGCACACTTAGCATGTCCTGTCCCTCAAACCAGTGACTCAGCAAGAGACTCGTGTCTCTGTTGTAAACTATTATTATGTCTAAACTATTTGCGCCGGTTTTACTGCGTACCTGCTTGTATCGATTTAATGAGCAGTTTCGGTGTACGGTTTTACATTTTCCACTTCGTGACATTTGTGACGTACGTTCAAGTAAACAAAAGCGGCCTCTAGTCTCCAGCGTGAGCTTCTGGATGGTTATTGCTGTGGAAAGAGGCCTTCAGAGAAATGTGTGTGGAATTATTAGGCTAAGAACTTTTAGATGGCAAACCGGCCAAATAAACCAAAGTTAATCTTGGTGCTCAACAATCCCGTAAGACTTTTAAAGAAACCTCCCAACCTATTCAAAGAACTTCGAATGAGGTCTCGGGGTATGCATGTCAGCTCTTTAGTCCTCTTCATTTTGAAAGGTGTTATAACAGCAGATAACACTCCTCTTGAGGTAGACTTAAATTACCTATCCATTCCCATAATCCACTGGAATACTTCAAGACTTTAATTTAGGACAGGTTTGCTAGCTTGGCGTATTTTGTGCACCAAGGTACATTACAATTAATGTTAATATATATGCCCTGAGTACATTGCTATGCAAAATATGACTTGTAAAAGCATTACGGCTTCTCAGAGTTGCACAACAGAGTAGTTCAGCTCTACCGGGTGCACTTAAAAGTGCATGGTGACTTTATTTTCATATTTACATTGGCATAAGAAAAGTGGGTTTGTGCTGTGGGAGCTGTGTTATATTACGGCAAATAGAGATGGGATGAGACTGTGTGAGGAGAATTACAATCCGGTCGGTGGGCTGATTTAAAGGCTTTAAAACGGAGCTGGAAGTTTTAAGTGTGTCTGACTGAAAGTTGTGCCGACTCGGTGGACTGCAGTGGTGGTAACACAGGCTTTCTGCTGAGGGAGGCACTTCCTGTAGCTCGAGTACAAGGGTCACAGCCTGACAGATTGTCCTTGACTTCAGACACTGGCCATTTTTCTCATGTGGATGTGTGTATCTTGTACAGGAGCCATTACTGTTACACTCTATATTGTATTATATTGGACCTGCATGCTGCCAACAGACTTGCTGGAAACTTAATTCTTCTCCTTGCTTCACAGACTCTATGAAGTAGCTACATTGGACAGTTTCTGGGTCAAATGCTGTGTTTCTTACAAGTAGTGCTCTCATTGGGGCTGTGATCTAGTGGTTATCTGCTTTGTATTTATATTTTTATATTCAAAATGTATGTCTGCTCTTTATCTCAATTTTGTGTTTTATTTAATCAAATTATTTTTATTTTATGATATATTTTGTGTATTATTTTAGTTTTTAGTTTTTTTCTTGTTTTCAACAGCCCTGTTTGCAGGTTTAAATTTTTTTTGGCAACCTATACTGTATTACATGAGAATTACACTTCTATGTTTTATATATTTCTATATGGTAATTCTATCTTAAATGGAAAATAATGTTTTATTAAATGTTTTTTATTTATTATATATATATATATATATATATAT
>NW_015505458.1:1097502-1121253 GCF_001515645.1 Sinocyclocheilus grahami
TTTTTTTTTTTTTTTTTGTTTGTTTTATCCCTAATACCTTTTCACATTTTTTTTCTTTAGGCTCAGAGTAAGGGCCATCCATAAATATTAAGCAATATGATTTTTAGTTGAAACCCTGTTTGCAGGTATACTGTACTGTATTACTACTATTATATTCCTTTTATATTTGACATTTTTATTTTTAATCTTTAAAATTTAAATTTATATATTTTTTATGTATTTATTTAGTTTTGCATTTTATTTAGTTTGTTTTATTTTTGTATTTTTTAAAGTTTTATCCCTAATACCTGTCACATTCATTTTTGCTTTAGGCTCAGAGTCAGGGCCATCCATAAATATTAAGCATTATGAATTTTTAGTTGCAGCCCTGTTTGCTCTTATACTATTCTGTATTACTGCAGGATTACATTTCTATAGTTCTTTTATATTTAACTTAATTTTAATCTTTTTCAGCCTGCTCAGTCTTATGCAACACTTGAAATGAAGTCATTGTCAGCTAGACATGGTCTATTATGAACGGGTCTAAGGTCACAAGTCTGTCTCTTGATAGGAAACCTTTCTAGGAAGTCTTTCTTTCTTTCTTCCACTCTCTTTTTAAGGGTTGACTCTAAATGAAAGATGTGGTTCAAGGTGGATCTCCACAAAAGATCTCTCACAAAAGAGAAAAAAAAATGGCAGGTGCACTTTTTTTTTTTTACACAATACACCAACCCCTGTTACCTTTAGACCAGAGCCGTCCCTCAAGATATCATAGCCACTAAAGGTCCAGGGCCCAGCTGACATTTCACCGAGCCCTTGAAATTCAGCTTCCTGTGAAAGAGTACAGCCCCGGTCTGACCCAGACCTCCACAGCAGAATGTATACGGCCTGATGGACCGTATTCAGCAAACCGGCTGTTTTTCTTTCAATTTCGACTGCTTCACGTCAAGAGAAGTGTCTTCCTATGGCTATTGAAGTCTCTGGAGTAATAGAAAATGCAATGAAATTTGCTGCACATTAGCATGCCTGTGTGAGCGGTAACACCTGGGTACATCTGAGATTTCTCAGAGATGAGATGGAGGGGTAATGGCAGGCCGTTCTCACAGTAGGTGTACATATATAAGTGAAGATGTGAGAGGATAGAGGGCTCTGCTCGTGAGGATGAGAGGAACTTAATCTGAACCACTTTCCCTCCTCGGGAGAGGAAGACCGAGTGATGGAATCACAGGGAATGAGGAGAGAAAGGAATCGAGAGAGGATGGGAGAAGAGACAGGATGTGGCTGCCAATGAGTCTCAGTGGGGGAGCTGTGGAGGCATTACGCATTATCACTATCTTTCTTTCTCACCCAATCTGTGTCTTAAGTAGTGAGTTCTACTCTTCCAATTTTGCCTTCTGTTTCACACAACTCTAAAAACAGATGCCTCTTGTGTTAAAAGGTTTAACCCGAAATGAAAATCTATACATTTACTCACTCTTATGTTATGTTGTATGACTGACTTTTTCTCAGAAAACACAAAACGAGTTTCTTAAGATGTACATACAACTAAAGTGAATGGTGATAGACACTTTTAAGCTCCAACAATCAATAAAAAGTGGTTCTTGCATCTTGTGCTGTATACTTCAAGTCTTTTGAAACCGTTTGATTCATGTTCATGTTACGCATTCATGTTTATGTACTATATTTTTCAAAAGTTTGGTGCCAGTAAATATTAAAAATATTAAACAGCACAAGCGTTTTTAGCTTTGGTAGGCCCATCACAACAATAATTACTATATTGACTTATTTTATGATATGTGGACATAACCATGATAACTGTCACAATATGTTGCCCATTGTGTTTACATGTGTGTTTTGCTCAAAGATAGTATCCACCCCAAGGACAGTAACTATAACAAAAACTATAATAATGATTCTAATACTTAGAGAATAGCAGAGTCCAAACCGCAACTAAGATGCTGACATCAAAGGAACGATATCATTGCTGGTTTGGACAGAAACATAGTAATTGTTAAAGTTATCTTTAGTTATAGCTGTTGATGTGACTGTTAACTCGCTATATGCAGTAGTTAATATGGAAAACCGACTGTTGTTTTAAGTAGCATTTTGTGTCTTAGACTTTATTCCTTTTATTATTGTTTATTTATTTAGAAATTTAATTCCAATATTATTTGAAAGGGTGTACGTGCATTATGCTATTATATTTTTATTATATAGTCAGAGGGGCATAAAATCGTCTTAAAATGACAATAATATTGCTTATCACAATTATTTCTGTAACAATAAAAAAGATTTCTTGAGCACCAAATCTGCCTATTAAAATGATTTCTAAAGGATCATGTGACACAAGACTGAAGTAATGGCTTCTGAAAGTTCATCACAAATTAAACTTTAAAATATATGAAGATATATATATAAAAAATATTGTAATAATATTTTACAATATTACTGTTTTTTACTGTATTTTTGATCAAATAACTGCAGCATTGATGAGCATAATAGACTCCTTAAAAGAAACATTAAAAATGGTATTGATGCCAAACATTTGAACAGTAGTGTATATTCAAATATAGCATGTCATCCTCCTGTCAGGTATGATGTCAATTGGGGATGCAATATACATTGGTACCATGTCAGATTTTCTTTAAAACATCTATAACAATATTTAATTGTGCATGCTCATGCTCCTATCTTAATATTTACATTACCTTTGTCGTCATAAGGGACTTATTTTAGCTTTTAGTGTTTTATTTTAAATTGATTTAGACAAGATTATTTTATAAGCCATTTGTCTGTTCTCAGTTATTACCTGAATATGGCTTCATCATTTTAATATTTGTGTCCCAAATGTCAATGATACCAAATGCAACCTGTTACTAGACACAGCAGAATTAATTGCCATATGCTTAAATATAGGGTTTTAAATCTTTTTAAAGGTTTTTTGTTTTTTTTGGACCGTTGTTCCCCATTCTCTTTAATTGTATAGAGTAGCACGAGCGTTCTTCAGAACGTGTTCCATGGAATAACAGAAGGGTTTAGCCCAATCTTAGGGGGAGTAAATAATGAGGATTTTCATTTTTGAGTGAGCTTTAATTAACACTGAAATAAAACCAGCCAACCACATAAACACTCATATTGACAAATCAGCTGAATGTGGTAGTAAAACAGTGTGGTAAGGTGAAGCTGGCTACAGTATTGGTGATTGTGAAGTGTAGGCGGCACACTTCTGAAGTCAGTGGTCGAACTCCCCCACTTTTTTGAGCCGAGCTGTCCCGCGCTGAACTGAACAGAACTGAAGCTTCTTGCACTTGGCTGGGCTGGGCTAGACCGCGTGGTACGGCACACTCAGAGACAGAGAGAGATGCACACACAGAACAGAGGAGGCACGTTTCACTCTGCCGAATGTCGCTGAGCTGACAGCACTGAAGCCGAGACGACTTCTGAACCGGTAGGATGTTGAAAGTTTGCAATTCCTGAGTCATGCCACTAGTGTGCATTTGTGAGCGCGGAGAGAGTGAACGTTACCCACGCTCTGTGCTGGCTCATGTGATGCTTTGCAACTTCTGCTTTAACTTTGTTTACCGTTGCAGTGTTTCTGAGTGGGTGTCTATTACCGTCTGGCTTTAGGTTATTTGTCTTCCCATCTTAACACAGCAGTGTAATGAGATGCAAGTGTGATAAATGTGATGGATGTCTCCGCTAGACTGTGATGCGTTGCCTGTGGCCACACTCTTACATCACTCAGTCGGGAGTCCACGGCCACCGCCTGTGGATCCATAATTCTCCTTCATTTGCTCTGTGACAGATTTCTGTTTGAACTTGTGTCCCCCTGCGGCGAGATACTAATCGCTCAAAAGTACATCCCACCCTCGGCAAACATCTTGTGCTGTTTATGTGTGTTTCTTTGTGTGTGTGTGTAGCTGCATGTGGCCATATGCGTTGTTTATGAAAGAAAAAGCAGGTGTTTGTTTTCAGTAGGACTGTGGAAATAAGGGTTTAGATCATGTTAAATGAACTATGGGGAGGGCAGAATAAGTTTAGAGAGAGTTTGATTGAAAATATTGAGTTGGTGGGGTTCTGGATATGCTGCGCTTGGCAGTTCTGATTCCTTTTGTGGCTGTTCTTCTCAGAGTTTAGTGCCGCCCATTTGCTTTCTCTGCTGAAAGAGGAAGATCAGTCATTCTGGCAGAATTCTGGGTAACAACAGATCTTGCATAGATATTCAGATGCTGTTTATTCATTCAGTGCATGTTGCTGTGTTGGGTATTATCATTTATTATGATCCCATACTTGTTTTTCCTCAATATTTACTTGCTTTGTTATATTCAAATATTTATCCAGTCTACTAATCTGCATTTTCTTTGAGATGTAATTTTCCCATTCCTACACCTGCTGTGTTGTGACAGAAAACCAAATTTAGGTTTACATATCTGAACATACCTTGAATTTAAAGTTTAGATGAAAAGACAAATCATGGCTTATTAGTTATATTTTTAGTTCTCTGCAGATGTTTCCTTATTAATTCATTTTCTTATGCAGGTGGGCTGACGAAAACATGTAATTAAATTCCTGTTATTGATTTAGCTCATGGGGAAACACAGGAATTTTGTTTCTTAATCTCCAGATAGTGCCAAAATATCTGATGACAAAAGACGTAAATGATTTTATGATGATAATTTTTTGGGAAAAAATTGACATGCCACCTACTTACACGCACAAATACCTAAGATTGTTTCAGAATGTACACCCCTTCATGACGATGATTTCCCCTGATTGCAGACAGTGGTTGAGTGCAATCACTAAATTAAGTGGTCTAAATGTATTTATATGTTTATATAATCTGTGGAAGGTGTAGGACGGTAAAATGTTCGTCCAATCATATCCCTTGGTCAGAGGGCTACAATAGGCTGTGCTACCTGCATGTCAACATATGTATTTGCATACCTCTGTGCATCCTATTTGCTTAGACACGATCCGTCATCAGCACTTTCCATTAAACTATTGCAGACCGAGCGAGAATGGAAGGCGTTATTATTGTAATATTTTGTACTGTAATGTTTTCTCACCGGTGAATGAGACATGAGGTAATCTGACAGCATTGTTTTTAACCCTCCACCAACACCGTCGCTGGTTAGCTTCTGGTCTGCCTGTGCACATGTGTTTTGGAAAAGTTGTGGCTTTGAAGAGTGTTTTGCAGGGAGGGTGGGATCTTATGCTTCAAAGCTAGCTTGCTTTTGCTAACCTCTCTGAAATCACCTACTCTACCTTTAAAATATCTGCTAATGTCTTGGTGCCAGAGACCACAGGAGACACATCAGAGCTGTTTTGGCAAAAATTTAATATTTAGATCAAGCTTGTTCTTCAATTTACAAAACCGGTTCTTGTGTGTTTCTCGTACAACTGTGCAAGTCAACTTAATTTAAAAACTTGTTTTGTGTGTGTGTGTGTGTGTGTGTGTGTGTGTGTGTGTGTGTGTACTGGTTTAACAATACTTGTGATGACGAAATGTCCTCTTATATAGTGAACGATCATCACAATCCACTAGTGATGACATTTGACTTGTCCTTACTAGTTAAAAAGGCTTATTAATTAGCCCAGAGATGTTTTGATGTAGGCTAGATCTAGTGTTCTGCACATGTTTCTGTGATGGGTAGGTTTAGGGATAGGGGTCGTGTTAGGGGATAGAAAATATCATTAACTTGATAAAAATTAAATGGAAGTCTATGCAATGTCCTCACTACGATAGCAAAACAAATATGAGTGTGTGTGTGTGTGTGTGTGTGTTTTAAGTGTTTTTGTTTCTTATATTCATACTATTCTTGAAGTTGTTTTAATTAGCTTTTTTTCTCTGTGTGTGTGTGTGTGTGTGTGTGTGTGTGTGTGTGTACTGGTTTAACAATACTTGTGATGACGAAATGTCCTCTTATATAGTGAACGATCATCACAATCCACTAGTGATGACATTTGACTTGTCCTTACTAGTTAAAAAGGCTTATTAATTAGCCCAGAGATGTTTTGATGTAGGCTAGATCTAGTGTTCTGCACATGTTTCTGTGATGGGTAGGTTTAGGGATAGGGGTCGTGTTAGGGGATAGAAAATATCATTAACTTGATAAAAATTAAATGGAAGTCTATGCAATGTCCTCACTACGATAGCAAAACAAATATGAGTGTGTGTGTGTGTGTGTGTTTTAAGTGTTTTTGTTTCTTATATTCATACTATTCTTGAAGTTGTTTTAATTAGCTTTTTTTCTCTTTCCCTTTCTCTTTTCGTTATTCTCTTTCTCTCAAAAGCCATTCCTTTATCATGCAAATTGAATCTACAGCATCAAGCTTGTTCTTTGAATAAAATAACAAATGACTCATGAGATTTATTTTTATTATTATTATTATTTTTTAAATAAATCAGTCCACAAGACTCCTGAACTCCAAGTTTAAAAATTTGAATTATCATAAGTGAGGAATCCAGTAAGATGCATGAAGAAAGATGGCAGGAATATATGAAGAGTTTGGTTCCAAAACTCGATAAACACCGTTTAAAAAAAAATTGAGTTTCCGCCAAAATCAGTATTGTATCTGGTCGGTATTGAAAAGTAAATTTTAAATTTTACGCAAAATGCGATATCCGCCAATTTATTCTGTCATGTTTTCTCCCTTTCTTTCCAAACCGCGACAAACACCAGTCTCCCTTCTCTGCAGAATGTGATATATCCGCTCAACCAATCACAGCGCACCATTCCACGCACTCTATGGCAGCGCTTTGAAGACACCCGGCATCCTAGTTATCCTCATCTACTTTGTACTTTGTGATCAACAAACAAACTTAGGGCTGCACTATAAATCGCATGTGATTGTCATGCGCATCTCGTCAGTAAAGCCGGTTCTGTGATTAATAGCCTAGTAAATCTCCATCACGTGCTTTCAGATGGATACACAGAGCCGTAGATCACTGACAAGCTATGCAATATCGCGTTCATAATCGCAGATGAGTCGCATCCGATTATGAACACGATATCGCGTAGCTTGTCAGTGTAAGTGTTTTTATTAATGCCATTTATGTTTTTGTTAATACAGCATATAGCACTAGTCAACTAAATGTATGTAACATGGCAAAGATGAATGCACTTTTGGAAGTTGAATGTAAGGGAAATGTTATTTTGGAATTTCTGTGGTCTAATGTGATATTGTTGTTCATGTTATTGTTCATGATGAAATTTTCTTTTATTGCTGTAATTCATTTATAGCATTAACAAGATGACCCGTTGAATTCATTTTGGGTGCGATGACTGATTGAAGTTTTAGTCCAGTGCCTGTATATAAGATTAGTATTGACCAAGTTCAGAGGCTGTCATATGTGGATTAACCATGTTGTGTATTTTCAACTTTTATATTGATTCAATGGATTTACTGAAAAAAAAAAAACGTGTCATGGATTTATTGCATTTCGGGGAAAAAAACTATACAATTTTATAATAAATCTTTGAAAATCAAAATCTGGATTTGAATTGTTTATGTTATTATAACCTAAAGATGCTATGTGAAAGTTTGAAACAGAAAATAGTGGTTTTCATCTTGCCACTTTCTTTGTAAAGAAAACACATTTTTACTCAAATTAATCTAAATGGATTTATAGCGTTTTGGAACCAAACTCTTCATATGCTCTGTGTTAGTATGTCTCTTTCACACATAGTAGTGGGAATTGGCTATATTTCTTTGAGAGATCCTTTGGCAATTTCAAGGAGTTATTGTGATTGAGTGGTAGAGTTACCTCTGAAGACTGCGCTGTGGTTGTGCTGGCAGTCTCAGTTCATATACGGGTCAGTCCACCTGCAGACCGTCTTCTGCTTTAAAGACTTCATCCACCTGCTTCACATGGCAGCACATGAAAGACTCAAGATAAAGTATCTGTTAGAGGGGGCTTTTTTTATTATTGACACTACTTTTGACTTTGATGGCCTCAATACATCAACATTAAAACTATGCTTCTTTTTAAACGTACTTGTAAATGCCTCTTGCCCTCAGCTTTATTCCATAGTTTAACATAGTTAACAGATGATCTCCCTGGTTTGACTGTGTTTTTTTCCCCTGTGTGTGTATGTATGTATGAGGTACCTATCCTATTCATTGGTAAATCATAGTTAGAGATCAGAAGCGTTATGTCACTGGAAATACTGACAAAAAAGCACTGTGAAGCTCCTGTTTTTCTCCAAAAATATGACTTAATGAACTTAAGACCCCTTGTGTTTTATGATTTAAAAATCACTTGTGTTTACGTACATTGCAAATTATACTTTGACCAAATATTTTTTGCTAAGAAACATTTTAAACACTTACTATTTGCGTATGTACACAGAAGGTGGCTGATTGTGTTGTCGGTGTTTTAACTGAACGAGTAAGTTTTATTCAGAATTTCAATTATTAATTTTGTAGCCAAATTGTGATCAGCATTTTTGTGCATTGCTTTGATTCGAAATGCATGTCTTAAGTGAGACATAATTACTGCACCATCTAAAATAGGTGGGGGGTCTGAATACTTTCCGTACCCACTGTGTATATATATATATAAGCAAGCTGTTAGTAGAGTAAGAGGTACACAAATCCCTGATACCTCCAAGGTCAGCCACATTTTGAAACGTATATGCACTTTTGATTCTTTTTCTTTGTGCAATCATTGAATGCACAGACTGTATAATGGTAGAAACAATTACATACTACTATACAAAAGTTTGGGTTCAGTGAGTCTTTTGTTCACCAAGATTTCATTTATTGTCTTCACCTTCTTAATTTGACGACGACTTTTTTCAAAATACAGGCTTAAATATTTAAAATGTAAAACATTTTTGGCTTTAATTTGCATTAAAAACATGACACTGTGCAACAATGTCCATTTTTGGGATATAAATGATGTAATATTTTGGTCATATCGCCCACGTATAGTTTCTGTATGTGTAGAAGTCTCTCAAGAATGAAAGTCTTTTGTGCCGTAGGCACATTTTTATGTTCTTTATTCCTTCATTCTCAGTAATCATGAAAGCACAAAACCTATTGTGCTCGCTCATCTCTCAAGAGAGTTACAGAGCTTTTGACTTTGTAAAGGACAAAGTCATGAAAGATGAGCTGAATTGAATGTGCAAGGTTCCTTCAATTCATACTCCCGAGCCAAACGCCGATTTGAATCTAAAAGAGAAATGGTTGTAGTTGAAGTATAAAATGCTTTAGTAATAGAGAGGAGAACTGGGAGATAAACTGAATGATTGATGCTGATCAGATTGTAGATCAAAGCTGTTTAACCATGGCACCCTAAAGACGAACTATCTGTGCAAATCCAAACACCTGTTTCCATCTCTGATGAAAGCCAACTGCACGAGTCCATTACACTAATGTCAATAAAACTGCAGCACAGCAGAATTATAAATACAGTACATACAGGCTGTGTTTTATTGTGTACTTTGCTGATTTATTATTTCTCAGTAAAACAGCTGCCGATTTTACAATGATGGTTAAGTTTTTATAAGCATTTCTGAGAAATAACTTAATTTTGCTTTGGCAAAATAGTCAGCCGTTGGAACGAGACTCGATGGTGATGAATTCACGGCATACTATAAATAAGACAATACTCGTAAATCTTGATTTACCCTGGTGCAGTGCGGGGAGTTTTTATAACTTATTTGCAGTCTGTCATAAACCTGGTATACTGCAGCCTTCAAATGTTGCATTCATAAAAGTTTTGTGCACTGTTTTCATAGACAGAATTGACATCCATATGTTACATTTTGTGGTTTGCCTATTAATGCCAGACTCAAAAGGATAATTTCTTATAACAAGTGCTTTTTTCTTTCTGTCTGCTTTTAGGAATTTAATGCTGTTGTTAACCAGGTATTTAAATCTGCATACCTGCAAACTAGCTTATTTCTAGAAGTTACTCATGATGTCAGAACTTCGGTTCACCTCTAAACAAGTGTCTGCTGACCTCCACTTGAAACTGTTTTGAGTAAATGAATGTTGTTTAATTCTGTAAACTACTGGGAACATTTCTCCCAAATTCCAAATAGGCCTAAAATTTGTCATTTAGAACATTTTTTTTGCAGAACATAACACAATACTAATGTTTTAATATTAAGAAGAGTTCAGAAATATATTTTTGGTGGAATAAACCTGAATTACAGCTTTCATGCATCTTGGCATGCTCTCCACCAGACTTTCATGTTGTTGTTAGGTGATTTTGTTAGGTGACTTCAGTCCTGGCACAAAAATTCAAGCAGCATGGCTTTGTTTGATGGCTTGTGACTATCCATCTTCCTCTTGATCACATTCCAGAGGTTTTCGGTAGGGTTCAGGTCTGGAGATTGTGCTGGCCACGACAAGGATCCTCCATCTACACCTTGATTGACCTGGCTGTGTGGCATGAAGCATTGTCCTGCTGGAAAAACCAATCCTCAGAGTTGGGGAACATTGTCAGAGCAGAAGAAAACAAGTTTTCTTTCAGGACAACTTTGTATGTGCCTTAAAGACAAATGTGCCCGATTCCAGCCTTGCTAAAGCACCCCTAGATCATCACCGATCCTCCACCAGATTTCACAGTGGGTGCGAGACATTGTGGCTTGTAGGCCTCTCCAGGTCTCCGTCTAACCATTAGACGACCAAGTGGTGGGCAAAGCTGGAAATTGGACTCATCAGAGACGATGGCCTTACTCCAGTCCTCAATCCTTGCAAGCCTCAGCCTGACTCTTCTTTGCTTCTGAATGATGAAGGGCTTGTTTTCTGGCTTTGTCCTGCCCCTAGGAGCCTATTTTGAACCGTTGTCACCTTGCATCCCACCCCAGCTGCCGTTTGCCATTCTTTTTGTAGGTCACTTGATGCCATTCTACGGTTGTTGAGTGACATTTGGTCACATGACATGGTGGTCATCCTGGTCAGTGGTTTTAAATAGTGTTATAAGTCGATTAAAAGTGTTTGTTTTATTTCCATATTTTTGAACACAGACATACCATTATCCTACAGTCAACAAAAGTCAATTTTTACAATTAAGTTGATGTAGACACAATGTGTTTTTGTTGTTGTTAGGCTGTTGTGGCCTATTATTATTTATCTATTTTTTTAAAGACTGCATTTTTAAAAGTGGTTACCACTGATACCTGATAACTTCTGTTTCAGGTTGTCTTTTCCATTAACAACTTAACTTTACTGTGCTGAACGGATGCAAATAATAAAAGAAACAAATTACACACACATAGAATGTGTTTGATTAGGTTTGCTGGGAGTTAATTAGAAAAGGGAGCAGCGCTGTACTTCCATATTTTCGAACTCATTGCTGGACGGACATTAGATGTAGCCGCACCGCTCTTTCCTCCTCCTGTGCTGACAGCCTTTTTGAGCTGTTTAATTAAGCCTATTGAGTTTGCATTGGCAGACGTGTATTATATGGACCGGTGGACAAACCCTGCATCATGCGCTCTGCTAGCATGTTAATTGCTCTCGGTTTAACTGGACATTGCTTTGTAATTGCATTAGCGTCCAGAGCCTTTATTCTGATGGGCCGCTTATTTATTACCTCACCCCGCCCAGTGTTCAGAATCCATCATGTCCTTATTGACGGTCAAGCACAACATGAGAAACCAGACCAGGCCAGTGTTTACTCATCAGTGTCTGTGGGGCGGCACGGACACTTGCCAACATCGTATGCTCTGGTGCGGCTCTGACCTTGTTATGGGTATTATTGCTCTATTGACTCTATCATTAATGGCAGCCGTCTCATGTTTCCTCCCTACGGCGTGGACTTTGGTCCTGAAGTCTCTGTTCTTTTTTTCCCCCTCACCCCAATGATATTGGCTTTATTTTCCATTACTTTTAACTTAGGCAGTGCTGTAAAACACAGAGGGTGTTCTAATCAAATGTATTTGATTGGTGCAGTGCTGAACAGGTTTGCTTTATGGTAGCCTTTAGATCAAGGCACAGGGGAGGAGCAGAAATTATTGCCCTACTTATTTTTAAAAACAACTGAAAATGACATTTCTTTGATCCAACCTTCTGCTTTTTAGTTGAAAGCCAGTCGATTTAATATGAAAAATTGTGCAGTCTCTTTGAAGATATTTTTTTTCTGGTTTGTTTGTGACGCATAACACAAAGTACTGGTTCAATTTCAGAAAAAAACTATTAATACAGAGGAAAGCATGACTATTATTTATCTTATTTGTGTTAGTGGTTTGTTTAAATTCTTAAATATTAAGCTTAAACATGTTGCTCATTTATCCTGATATTCATGAATCATACCTCAAATTGAGCAGATTTTTTTGGGTGGGTGGGGGGGGTGCGCGCTCATGAGGATTAGCCTAATCATCCCATATAGAAAACATCACAAGTAAAATGAATCATGTTTATAAAGATAAACATGGGTTTATTATAGCTCACTTACAATTTAAATTTCAGAGATCATTACAAATAAATTATTAAATGCTAAAACTGAATAAATTTAAATGAACAAACGTGGCGTTGCATTTGCAACCATGTGAAAACAGGGGGTGCTGCAGCCCCCTCAGCACCCCTACTTCTCGCGTCCCTGTGGTAAAAGACTGTAAAAATGCTACAGTAAAAACCTGTTAAATGGTTAACGGTAAATTCCCCTACTATATACGGTGAAAAACTGTTTTGGATATTACATGTATTGGACATTAATTTTACAGTAGTATACCGTTTTTGGAAGTAAATTGACATTCCCAGAATTCCCTGTTACATTTCAAATTTGATGTTTTTTTGTTGAAATAACGGTTTCTTCTTAGTTTTTTCTTATCAGTTTTGTATATTAGGGTTGTGTTACACCTAATGTTGTTAAATTAATGTTTATTGCATTATTTCAGTGTCGTGTGTTACCATGATGGTGTTTGTGTGAATGACACTGTGCACCTTCTACGTTGCTACAGTATTTTTTACGGTAAAATTCCAGCAACCACAGCTGCCGGTTTTTTACCGTAAATTCTACGGAATTTTTTTTACAGTGTAGGATTAGGGATGTAGAATATGGTCTTGCAAAATATATGCTTTATAAGTACTAATAAATAGCCAATATGCTAGTAATATGCATGCTAATAAGCAATTAGTGAATAGAAAATTGGTCCCTATACGAAAGGGTTACCAAAAATATTTATTAGTGCATAAGCATAACTTAGTGCCCCTTTATGTTGGAACTTGGCTAAGTTGTTACTTGTGCACAGCTGGTACAACTGGCCCCTGAATATCATTTACACACATGACTCAAATGAGTTTTTTAACAAGTGATAGTTTTTACAAGTCCAATCCAAACCAAGTTATTTGGTGTTTTAAGATCTAATTTTTTTTATTTTTATAAAATTTTTCTACATTGATTGGTTTTCTTCATTTATTGTGTAGAATTTTGTTATATCAGGTGAATGTAAAAATCTATGTATGTTTTTTTAGCTTTGTTTAGCCTAATCATATATGTACATTAGACAGCAGTGTCTCAATATCTTGCTACTTTTTTCCTTGAAACAAACTTCACAAGTATTGTAAAGCATTTGGAACAGTTTCTGCTTGCTCAATATTTCCTCCATGATCCGTTTCTCTCTAGCTCTTGCCCGTATTACACAGAGCACAAATAGTACATCTCTTTTTACAGCAGGGATTCTCACAAATAGAGCTCATTCAGCACCTTGGACAGCTCCGTGGCCACACCATTAACCCTACAATCACATACAGCACACCAGTCATTGTCATACACAGGAGTCACGGTTCACCTAAAGCCCAAGCGCACACATATCGCCTTGCTGGGGTATTTGAAGGAACCCAAGAGGCTGGAAGTGAGTTATAGGCGAGACTGTCACCCGGCGAGGGAAGAGGGCGGGATCGATTCCCAGAAATCAGCAGAATCCGAGTTGGCCTATCGAGCGTGCTCATCTGTCTCCTTGACATAATTGTTCCTTTCTTGTTACTTTATGTTCTAATCAATCAGCTATGAGTAAAATGCCAATTACAACATCCATTGATACAACCAACGGAGAAAGCAAGAATTATTGGATGTAACATTACTGCAAATTGCCATTAGAGTTTCACTTTTTCTGGGAGGGAAATAATGGGCAATAATCAAGAAATAACATCTGATGGATTGAGTTGTATTTCACATTTAATTGCAAAACTCTGTTGTGTGTGTGTGTGTGAGGGAGTAGGGCAGACTCATTAATGCATCTTTTCCCATCATGTCTTAAAGTGTTGGACTCATTGCAAAAAACTCAATTTTAAACAACCCAGTGAAGTAATGCCCAGCTATTTTGAATTAGCCATTATATTGGGCAATTCATTATAGTAATTACTGTATAAACATTGGCTGTGGACCGATTATGAGCATAGTTTTGTTAATGGCCAAATTTGTTCAGTAGGCAAAATGTCATTTATAACTTGGGAAGTTTTAGGCATAGAGTGATTCCTGGTTACACAAAACATGTCTAGAATAGCTTAATGAGATCATTGTGTACCTATGTGACGTAGCTAATGGTTTGACTCAGTTACTCCAAGGACAAGAGCACAATATAAGGGACACGTCATGGACACATGAAAGCATCTCCTGACATGTCTTCAAACTCATTTTAGCATTGCTCACACATAGGTTATTTGAAATGTGGAGATGTTCTTGAAGTGCCAGTCAAGTGTCATTTAATGAAGTTGCTTGTGGACTATGTTGAAAAACAGATGGTGCAGCTTCTAGACATAACCGATGAACAATGGACTGTCTGGTGCTCATTAATTAGCTGATCTCAATCAAATGGTTTAGTTTGCCCATATGTTCTCCAGAAGTTTAGTATATTCAGCTGTGCTTCTGAAGCACACTGTGAACTGCAAGTCTGGTGTCTGCTATCTTGCATTTAAGGCCTCATGGTGAGGGTTAATACTCAGGCTCACAGAGTATGCTAGCTGAATCTCTAGAATAATTTAATGAATGGAATAAATCTTTTTTTTTTATTAGTAGTGCAGCTGTATTTCATTTGAAAGGACACATATAGGTTCTTTATATAAGCTTTTTGATCTGAAATAATTGATCATCTTGGTTGTTTGATTAGTGACCTTCAAAATTCAATATTTTTCTTGTTAATTGTCTTCATTTTATAAAATTTTCATTATTTTATAATTTTATAAAATGTTAATTTAACTCTTACTGCATTTTCTGGAAAATAAAGACTAAACAAATTTAATACAAGTGAAGCCGACCATATGGGCATGTGGGAATTGTACATTTCTGCTCACAAATAAATTTCTGAACTCTTACATCTCTCATTCAGCACAAATCAAATGTATGTGTTTTGCACGTTTTGCGTGCATAACATTATTGCAATATTACAAGTTGCAGCATGTTTCAGATGAAATATGGCATTCTCTTTCAAAATTGTTATGGTGCATGGTGCTTCTGTTGTATCCGAGTACCTGAGAGGTACATTGAAGACTTGGTGCAAGTCAGTAATAGCCCTTTACATGAGCTCACTTGTTGCAAATAATAAAATGACCTCACTGACCAGTTTGACAGATTCATTTTTAATAGTACAAATGTTCTGTGTCCTATTCATTCACAAACTGAACAGCACTAATAGCTGAACATTAATTCTAGATATTGCTCATTCCCTACCCAATATCATATTCCCCTGAATGCTGCTCTTTCTGCATTCCAGCTACTGTCTCCTGGCTGGACCGCAACAGCCACTTCATCAAAATCAACTGCTGGAGAGTGCCAGAGATTACCCACAGGAAAATACCACTGAGCCTTAAATAGCAATCAATTTCCTTGACTTTTCTCTGACGTGAGCTGTGATAAGGGCTAGCTTGCACTAACACGAGGATGACACTTTGAGAGAGATGGAAAGAGTGGGAAGACAAAGAATGTCTGTCCCTGAAGCATAAAAGTATGTGTATTTCCAATTTGTTTTTGTTGTTGTTTTTTGCAGCATAATTTCATTTCTTTTTCTTTTTTTTTTACATTTTCTGTGTATTTTTATTTTTTTTTGCATTTATGATTTAAATATTGTTCAGTGTTAATTTATATATACTTACAACTAATAACTAAATATGAGTGTGAGTGTGGAATACCTGTGTCTTTAACACTACTGTTAGTAAGTGTTCGATTTCTGGGGTTACTAAGAAATTAATACTTTTATTCAGCAAGGATGCAATAAATTGAAAAAAGTGACAGTAAGTACATTTATAACATTACTAATGATTTACATTACAAATCAATTCTATTTTTTAATGAAATAAAATCATGAAAAAGTATATCACTGTTTTCACAAAAATACTGATAGCAATGAGAAATGCTTCTTGAGCAACACAGTGAATTAGAATGATTTCTGATGGATCAAGGATAAAAAAATTCAGCTTTGCCATGACGGGTATAAATTAGCCTACATTTTAAAATGTATGAAAAAAGAAAAGTTATTTTAAACTGATAGTAATTCACATTATTTATTTATTTGTAATATTTTTCTGTAGTTTGATAAAATAATTGCAGCTTTGGTGAGCATAGGAGACTTCTTTCAAAAACGTTGAATCTTACCATCCCCAAACTTTTGAACGGTAGTGTAATGTATGAAAGTGTCATTTTTGGTTCATTTTGAATGTGATATAAGTAATGGGATTCAATAAGTGTGACAGATGTTAATTCAGGATGGCTCTGACTGACTCAGCGAGTTCATCCAATGAAGGGTTCATCAGACTGATTCACACTGGTAACTCGGTCAGTTAGTCGCGCTCTCTGTATTTTTGTGTTTGAAAGCATCTAGCGAATACAATGCAGGTGTTGTCTTATATTTATTTTATGGTATGCCACATTGTTGTTGCATCACATGCAATTCAGACTGCAAGCTCACATTTGCTGGTATAAAATTTAGTAGCAGCAGAGCAGTGTCACCAGGAAGGAAATCACTGGTCCGCAGCCATACTTCAACTGATACCATGCAAAGTAACCTCTATATTTTGGTTGCTGTTAGCAGGGTGTTTGCATCTGCAGCATGTGCTACCGTTTGCTTCAGATGAGAGCAGCAGGCAGTGACAGGTGCTGTATGTCTGATTACTGCCATCTCTGCTTGATTGGTGTTTAACCTGTAGGTCAAGCACAGAGGAGCCTTCACTCAAATTAACTTTGCCAATGAGTCCTATGCTTTCACTGAAATTACTTTCGCGGATCCTTGTCTCCCATTTCCATATTGTCATCAGGTTTAGCTATGTACAGGTACCATTCATTTATTGATTGATTTATTGCATGAGAAATTAAACAAAGAGTGTTGGAACTTTCAAAGCCAAAGAGTGATGCTATTATGTTGGCGGTGGCTTTCTTCAGTGGTGCCAGGCTAGCTATGGGTTTATATGGACTGTGGTGTTGTGGGATGGATGATTTGTTTGTTTGATTCTGATTGTGAATTCTGTTAGAGTGGCAGAGAAAAAGTGGAGGCTGCTATTTTAGTGCCTGCTTTGAAACTTTCAAACCAACTTCTGTTTTCCCAAGCTCATCTCCCTCTCCTCTCTTGGGATCCGTCCTCCCCCTCTTCAAAGACTATCACTTCTTACGAGCATTGTGTTACAGGGTGGAGTTTTTCAATCTCTTTTCCTTTACTGGCTCGACCCCTGCTCCCTTGATATTCACCGGCCAGAGAGGTAAACATACTGTCGATTCTCTTTCTTAACTTACAAGGTATCAGAAGTTGGTGTCAGATCTTCAGAGTGAGTTTACTGCTTAAGTTACCTGATGACACATCAGGATTTATTTATTTGTGGATGCTTTGAGCATTCAAGCCCAGAAGGAACAGACTATCTCTGCCCATCAAAAGCTTTCAGCATTTTTCTTCTTCTTGGTTTTTTTTATTTTATTTTATTTTTTATAGGAATAACTGTCATCAGTTTTGCCCTGTGAAAATGGTTTGAGCATTTAGTTCCTATGTGACATTGTTTTAAAAATTGGGTTAAAACATTAGTAATGACAGATATTTTCATCCATATTGTAATGTAAATTTGAGTGTAACGGGTTATCAAAAAAGAAAAAAAATGTAGGGCAGAGAGTTGGTTCTATCAACTGGTTGTCAATTAAATTTTGGATGTGGGCATTGCATTTAAAATAAATGCAAGCTTACAGTCAATTGTGGAGGGAGAGTTTTAAGAGAACTTTTTTTAATGGTTCTCTTAAAACAATGCTGGTTTTGGATGCGGGTGTTGCTTCCTTCTTTCAGTATCAAACCAGCAAAAACTAACTTGGACCAGCTTGGAAATTTATGCGGGACCGTTTTATTTTCTAAGGCTGATTTTTTTGTTTTGTTTTTTTGTATGCACTCTTTAGGACTGTTCACACTGTCAGTTTGTCCATATTGAATTCAAATCTGAATTAATTGTTAGAAGGATATAACACTGAAACTAAATTTATTAGTTTCCCCCCAAGTGATCCCAAGTGATCCAAGTGCGTTGCTCATCAGTGCTATCTGCACACAAGATGTCAAAAGAGTGAGTCACAGTAACACTCTCTCTGTGTCTCTCTGTCATAGTAAACAAACACGGGGACAAGACAAATGTAGGCTGAGCTACAGAAATGGAGGCAAGTGAGATAAGGGAGTGTGAGAGGAGAAGAGTGATCGGAGAGAAAGAGAGAGAGGCCTAGAGAAAAGGTCAGCATGCATTGTGTCATGCAGGGTGGAGGATGCATGAGCCGCTGGGTTTTACTCAGATTAATCTGTCGCGTGGTGACAGCGCTGGTTTAAAAAGGTCACTCATGGCAACAGGACGTGGGTGCAGGGTGCTGAAATGTATCGAATCTGACCGCTCACTGGCTGGGCTTCAGGTAGTTAGTGCACCATAAAGGTCAAATTTGCTTCGCATCTCTCCAGAACTGACCGCTCCATGAGTTTGGGGAGATTGTTGGGCTCAGTGCACTGACAGCATCAGACGGAAGTTTTGTTTTAGCTCTGAAAAGGCCTCCTAAGTGCCTCTTATTACTATGATGAAAATTTGACAAGTTTGTCAAGACAGTTCAACACAGTAGTAGGTCAGTTAGAGAGACAACAGCTTTATGTAACCTGCCTAAAGGCCATTCACTTCAGTTGTGTGAAGTTGTTAAAGCACCAGCATTTATTAATATACTAGATGGATGGATGGGTATATTTACAGATGTGTTTTTTTTGATGGATTGATGTGTGTATAGATTAATAGATTTAAAAAGTGAATTTATGGCTGGATAAATGGGTGATGGATGGAGTAAAGATGGATGGATAGATATTTTCACAAATAATATGTTTTTGGTGGATGGATGTGTGAAAAGATAAGTTCATGTACAAGTATATTTATAGGTAGATGGGTAGATGGATGTTTGGATGGATGAGTAGATACTGTATATGGGAAAATGGATGAATGGGTACAGGGAGGGAGGGATGGATGGATGAGTAGACGGGTAGGTAGATGAATGGATAGGTACCTGTTGGTAAGTAAACGGGTGGGTGGATAGTTGGGTAGATAGATGGATGGATGCATGGATGGGTGGGTGAATGGGTATACAGTATATGGGTAGATGGTTATACAGATAAATAGGACAGTTAGACAGATTGATGGATGCCTAGATAGTTGGGTAGATAATTGGTTAGAAATGGAATATCTAACCAATGATGGAATGATGAATAGATACTGTAGAAGGATGGAGGGGTAGACAGGTTGGTAGGTGCATGGATAGTTGGATGAACTGATGGATTTGTGTATAGAGAGATCTTCACTTATGGATGGATGAATAATTGTTTTCCCTTGTATTTTGGAATGGATGGTTAAGGTAGATATGTGTTTGGTAGGTAGTGATAGTTGGATTAAAGGATAGTCAACTTCTGCTTCGCCCCAGAAGTTTGTTCTAGCTTCTCTGATAGTCAACGAGTGATGTGAGATTGCAAAGATCGTAAACAGACACCACATGATACCACAATTATGGTTTGAATTCAATAATGAACAGTCTTGACAGTGTGAAGATTGTGGCTGTTCTCAGAGTTGTCTTTGGGACCTCTTCTCTTCCTCCTTACTTTTGGAACAGGGGAGGCAGTTTCTCTGCTCCTCTTTTTAGAGCTGAATTCTTTATAGGCCAGGCAGTGATGGTGGCTCATAATTAGAAACAATCACAGGATACTAACATCAATAGCTGACATCTGTGAACTGGAACTGTTAGCTCTACATCGACCGGCCGATTAACTTAAATGGGTGCAGGGAAAACCGCTAAGGAGTCCAGCCTTTCTCATATTTGTCACTGAAAACCTCCCACTGGCCAGGCCAGTCCTCTGGGTATCTTGTTTCATGGAAAAAATGGGCCAAGTGGACTAAAATCAGACTCTCTTTCCAAGTCCTCCTCTTCGTTCCAGTCGTTCTGTTGTCGCAATCCAAAATCCACCTCTGCTGTTTTTCAGTGATCATGAGGCTAAACAACAGAAGATTGACTACTGGCTTAATAGTCTGTTTTTCCAAGTGCAGAACAGGGTGGCACACTTTTAATCTAATACAAATGTGAAAAGTTGTCATACTTGAGCAGTCAATCCTGTGAAGATATAGAATGTATTATTTGTCTGAAGTATCCTCAAGTCCCATACAAGTTGAATTAGAAATAGGTTTTAGTCTAGAACAAAGGCAAGAACTCTCCAGTATTGTTGTGTGTGCAGTTCTTCTTGTCTACAGTTATAGAATGTTTGCTTTGGGGGAAAGACATTACAGCAGTGTAGAAATCTTGTTAATGATAGCACAGATATTTTAAATCATTGCATCATTTAGCAGATCATAAAATTAGTAAAATTATAAGTACGTTTATAAATGATATAGGGTGCTATGCTTTCTACATCTTTACAATTAATACATTATAGTCTATTATTTAAAAATTCATGTTATACTGTCCAAAAAACAAACAAAAAAACCTAATTTTAAAATCCAGTTGCAAGTCTTCATAGTTTTCAAGTTATAATGTGGATCCAGTACTCCATTATAGTTGAGAGTTGTGTACACAAAATACTTCTGTAAAACTGACACTTCTATACAGCTGTGTGTTGCAGCGTTCTCAAACAGAGGTATGAGTTGTATTTAGACTCTCTGATGTTGTTCTTGCTGTTTTGCCACCTCAATAAGTTTCAGGTGCTTTGACAGCAGCTTCCTTTCAAGGAAAGTAAACAATGTTGACAAAGTCTGCTGGGTCAATGTGCACAATGTGATAAAGAAAGAAGAAGAAAAAATGGATAGTGGAACATTTAATTTTCCAGCATTCTACTTGTTTATCTGCTGTGCATGACAGTTTGCCTTTTTGGACTGTGATACAAAGTTCTATAATTGTTAAGTTATCTAAGAAAAAAATATTCAAAGGAGGAGTTGGTACGAAATTGCTCTCTTCTATACAATGAAACAGACAGTGACTGGCATCTCTCCGACATTATAAAGTTTCCTTTGTAGAGCTTAAAGGCAGTTAAAAGATATACATTTTAATAGTCTTATCGAAATTGTACATATTTGGATTATAAAGTGCAAGAAGGAAATAAAGACAGGCAACCTTTTTTCTTTTCTTTTTCTTTTTAAAAGCTTTATTTTTCATGTTGTTCAGTGTATGATTTCATTAAAATCCCCAGGGTTCATTTAACAAAGTGTACATTTTCTTCAAAGTCAACACATTGTTGAAACACAGCAAAATGTAGTAATTTTCTGGAAGTCAAATGGCTTCTCACGTTTAGCCAGCTGAGTGCCAAACATGGTGCTAAGTGATCAAAGTGTTCCAAAAACCAAAAGAAAATACTAATGAAAGGGGGGAAAAAAAGTTCAGCCATCAGCCTGTTGTTTAGCTCAAGTGCTTTTTTCTGCATTTGCTCTCATCTTCCATTATTTGTTGGGGGGAAAAAGCTCTTGAGTTGGAAAATAAGCAGAGAGGAGCAACCCAAATGCAGGGTCACATGACTGTGAAGTGGTAGCAGGGGTATGTTTAAGTGTTTAGAGGCCCGGCAGAGCTGGAGATGGGCTATTAGGACCATCCATTAGGGCCCACTGTTTAACATGATAGATTGCATACAAGTGTAACATCTTTCATTCATATTGTGTGACCTTCTACAAACTCTTAAAGCACTTTTGGTAAGTGTTGGCAAGCAATGTTCTCTAAGGTTGTTTACAATTTACTCATATCCTCATGTGCATTCTTCTAATGAGCTTTTGTGCATTTGCTTTTTGCTGAGTCACGAGATTGTGTGATGGTAGTATCTACTACCAAAAAATGAATTTATATGTTATTAACATGAGGTTAATAAATCAATAGTATAAGAGCAGGCCTGTTATTCGATCCCACCACAGTGTTGAAGTGTTTGTTCCTTGTCCCTTTTAAAAGTGTAAAAAGAGACCAAAAACAAACAAAACCTTGCAGGGGAGTGTGACTGGCACAGAAAGGCAGAGGCTTGGGGATATATGGATATATTTGGGCCTTGTTTCTGTTAAACACAGCACAGAGGAGGCAGTCAGATTTGACTGAAACTAGACACAAGGTCCTGCTGGATTTCAACCTCACATGCATACTGAAAGGGAGACAGAGAGAGAACAAGAAAGATTTAGAGAGAAACAAAAAGTAGAGGGATAGAGCAGAGGCTGAGGTGAAAGCGGCACAGAAGAAGAGACGTTTGCTGTATTTCCTGAGGTGGTCTCTTGAGTCTTTGGACATTTCTGTAGACAGTGCAGCCCATAAGTCATTCTCTTTTGATATCATCTTCAAAGTGCTGTTTTATCCTTATCGAAATTATGTTCTGTGTCATATTCCACACGCATTGTGTGCGTTTTAGGGCTGAAACGATTAGTCGATATTATCGACACCGTCGACAATAAAAAATTGTCGACAAATATTTTTGTTGTCGAGTAGTCGTTTGATCTCATATGACCTAATGTAAGAGCCTGCAATAATGCGGTTTGACCAGTGTGGCGCTGTAGCAAGACAGTAGTGATGGGAAGTTCGGATCATTTTACCGACTCGGACCTTTGAGTCTCGTTCAGCAAAATGAACAAATCTTTTTTTCGAGTCATTTCGTTCATTTTAGCAAAATATAATTAAAATGTTACGTGTTACTTCCCTAATATGTCTACTACTTACGCAAACGTTGATCACACTACAAACAATACAAAACTGCTATAAGAAACAGAAAAGATTAATTAATTGTTTACCTGGGTCTTCAGTCTATGATTAGCCTACCTCACCTCTTATCTGACAAGTCTTCGGGTTTGGGCTTATGGGGCTGTCATGTGATGAATGAACGACTCAAACCCGAAGACTCGAGAGATGAACTAATCAATTCTCTTTCCGGCTCAGACTGCATTGGTTAAAGCTTATGGGGCTGTCACGTGATGAATGAACGACTCGGAAAAACCCAAAGACTCGAACCAGGTGAACTACTTAACTAATTCCAGTACAGAACCTATATGATGTTGCGCATGCGCGACTGAACGAATCACTCCCCGAGACGACTCGTTCTTCCCGAGTCACATTAAAGATTTGTTCAAAATGAACGAATCGTTCAAGAATGACCCAACACTAGAAGACAGCACTTCAGTTCAGAGCAAACAGCCGAACCTGAGGCTGCTGAGCGGCGTTTGGATGAATATGTAAACAAATGGTAACACTTTACTTGAAGGGGTGTGCAGAAGACTGACATGACACCTTCATAATCATGACATGACATATGTCATGAATATGAAGGAGGTTTTATGCATGTTTATGACAACTGTTATTAAGTGTCATTCACTCAGTTATGTCATTTTTAATGCAAA
>NW_015505458.1:1121669-1128214 GCF_001515645.1 Sinocyclocheilus grahami
TTTGCATTAAAAATGACATAACTGAGCGAATGACACTTAATGACAGTTGTTATAAACATGCATAAAAAAACCTTCATATTCATGACATGTCATGTCATGATTATGTAGGTGTCATGTCATGATTATGAAGGTCTTATGCACACCCCTTCAAGTAAAGTGTAACCAAACATATACTACGCGCTTTCCTCTCAGTAATGAAATAAACACAACAGAAACAGACAGTGGTGAGAAAGCAGCAGTTCAAAATGCATCTGATTACAGCGATGTGGATGTTTGCAGGAGCTCTGCAGTTTGGTACTTCAGTAAAGTCCAGTCACGTTTATTTATATAGTACTTTATGCAATAGCTTTAAATCAAGCATCTTTACAGTATTAAACATGAAAAACCAAAAAAAGTGTCATATCGCGATATCAATGATATAGCGACGCAATGACGTATTTACTAGGGATGCACTGAATGTTCGGCAGCCAAAATTATTCGGCCAAAAATAGCAAAATAAAGCTCTCTCTCTGTTTGTCCGAATAAGCAAAAAGACCGAATAAATTTGAGCAAACAATGATGTGACGCAATCAAATAGAGGCGCGCACTAATGCAGCAAACATTTCAACAGTGTGGAGACATTTAAAACTGCCCAGAGAAAGACGCAAAAATCATTACAAGCACCGACAGCGAGAGACCGTTTAGTACTGCATCTCATGTCTTCGATGAGAAGAGGAAGGGGTGGTTGTTGCTGGTTAGTGTATGATGATTAAAATCGCGAAATGGCCATAAACAATTAAATACACTGCAGAACATTTTTAATACATGCATGAATTGCATGTGTTCAAACAGCGCTGCATGAGCTTGCAACGCTGTCTCGTTAGCCAGGGTTCAAAGCCCAAACCGCAAGGGAAATCTGCGCTGAAACTGTGTTACTCATCAGTTGCTCTGTAACATTTTTATGAATTTTTACAAGGCATGTGACAATGTGATACGTGCAGTAATGAGAATAATTTATAAATCTGCTGCTGTCAACAAAAAGAAGCACTGAGGACTTCCTGCGGGTTTCCATCAAAATAAAAGCTCCATCAACATTCATAAATGTTAGTATTGTAATTTTACTGTTGGTCTGTTAAATAAAATTAAAAAGTAAGACAATAATAATACTAATAATTTCAACAGCTCTATTAATACATTTATTATAACATTCATACAAATTGGGATCTGTAATATTTTCTAATGTTTTAAAAGAATTCCCCTCTGCTCAGCAAGGCTGCATTTATTTGCATGCCTGATTCAATAAGGGGGTCTCAAAAATGGCCACAAAATATTATTTTACTAACTTATTAATTTTAAGTTAAACTGTGCTTTGTTGGTATAATGTCTGCTAGAATGTAAAAAAATGTTCAGTGTTAAATAAGTATTTTTAAATTGTTTTGTATTAGTGTATAATGTTTAAAAATAATTATTTAGTCCATGTAGTGTCCATTTCATTCATTTAACATTTAATATTGGAGGCATACAAGTTATTTGACATTTGAACATTTAAAAAAAAAAAAAAAAAAGAAACGCAATAGTTACTTTCCCTGGTAATTGGTTACTTTTATAATGATGTAACTCAATTGACTATTTGTGAGAAGTAACTAGTAACTATAACTAATTACTTTTTTAAAGTAACTTGCCCAACACTGGCCACTACTGTTGCACTATAATGCTGCTTCTGCTACCTTATGACAATAGATTTACACTTCGAATTAGGTAGTCTGTCATCAGTGACAGTAGCTCATTGGAAAAGGATGAAAAATACCCTTCATTGTGTTTGCACTAATAAATGCTGCTGCCTGCCAGCTGCTATCACCAATAAAACATTGTTCCATATTTTTTTCTATATCGTCATAAATATCATTATTTCAAATATTTTTGAAATATCGTGATATAATTTTGAGGCTATATCGACCACCCCTATTGGCAGTGTGTGAACACAACCACCCTACAATGATAAAAATCCACCCACTCCTCATTTTTTAATCCCCTTTAAACCAAGTCAGTCTCACTAGACCTGCCGTTTTGATTCTCATGCAGTGTGACGTCACATTGTATAGGGCCAGCCCACAGGGGTGGATTGACTGCCCTACATTGCGATAGTTTCTGTGCACAGTGGTTGTACGCTCCTTTTTCTCCGCGCACGAGCAGCTGTAACGTCAACAATGTCTCGCAAGCAATCTCGTATGTATGGCTTCCCATATGTATGGCTAAACACCGGTTCTCTCACACTGTTATGTTGCTTCTACCGGCTGTTTATTGCTGTAGATATGCAATGCAGAGAGACGTGTATGCGATGCCCTCTTCTGGAGACGGGGTGGGAATATGCAGCTCGTTTGCATTTAAAGCGATACACTTCAAAACAGCTCTTTTTTTAGACACACCCCAAAAATGAATTTTTCCGGCTGTTATAATAAATGATCTGTTGGGTATTTTGGGCTGAAACTTCACAGACACATTCTGGGGACACCCAAGACCAATATTACATCTTGTAAAAAGGGGCATAATAGGTGCCCTTAAAAGGGATAGTTAACCCAATGATGAAAACTGATCTGGATGGTCTTTTTTGTAATTAATGCAGAGATTGTCTTACTATAGGGAGATGAGAGGGTCTGTGTATTACTTACTATTGGATAAAGCGTAAAGGCTAACTTGGATCACGTATCCCTTAATAACCAATCACATTACAGCCTTGACGTCTGTGAAGACTGACTTGAATTTCAGAGTTGTACGACACTCAGTCGCCATATACGTATACCATAGTAATGAATGGGAAGTGCCATTAGCTGAATCCCAGCTGTCGCAAAAAGTCAGTGACGTCTCTCATAAAACTGTATTTTTTTCGTGGTAAACTCTAAAAATTGTTCAATCTCAAAGTATTGTTTAGTGTAAAACATGTTGAAGATTAGCAGATAGGCTGTCGATTAATTAAATAAGCCGTTTCCTCTAAAAAGCTGTTTATTCTACGTAGTGAAGCCCCTTCTCCATTAACATCCATCCATTCAAAAAAAAAAAATGTCACAGAAAAGACTTGTTGGTAATTGGCCAATTAGATGAGAGGGTTTTTTTTTTCTTCTTTTTTTGTATTTATTGACGTTTATAACAACCAAGCAAATACTGTGGTCCCATTTTATATTAAGTGGCCTTAATACCTGTGTACTTGCATAGTAACTAGATGTGTACATAGTATGTAACCACAGTGTAAGTACACATTGGTACATAGTATCTACAGCTGTAATGTTCGTGTAACTACACATATGTAACAACCCACTGAATGGTATGTGTAACAGGACTAACAGCACTTTTTGGTAAAGAAAGTGTTGCACTTTATATTAAGTAAACAATTTCTATGGATTTACCATGTAATTACTCTTATGTTACACAGCAGCGGCCAGTAAGTTAGGCTTTACATATAAATTGTGGTTGGTGTCCAGAATGTTACACTTTATATTAAGTGGACAGTTCCTGGGGAGTTACCATGTAAGTACACTGGTATTACAGTGGTGCACCAACTCCACCAGCTTGAGATCCAATTCCTCCCACTTTACATATCCCTAAATTTACCCATTTCCACCCCCTGGATCCCATTTCCACCCCTAAACCTACCCATCTCCACCCCCTGGATCAAATTCCAATTACTCTTATACATATTGTTGTTACAAAATGTAGTTATATATGTCCTGTTACACATTTGTACTTACACAAACCATTCGGAGGGTTGTTACATGTGTGTAGTTACAGAAATATGTGTACTTAGACTGTGGTTACATACTACGTACACATCTAGTTACTATGTAAGTACACCGGTATTAGGGCCACTTAATATAAAGTGGGACCCAATAAACTAGTGTGCAGTAAATTGGTTACAGCAAATAATAGCATGTTTCTGAAACGTATTGTTGAAGACAATGACAGTGAATCCGTTTAGTTTTATGACTGAGTCTTCTTTAATTGATTGTTTAATTGGTCTCTTAAATATTTTCCCATGCCCTGAAGTGTGCAAACTTTGGCAAATAAGTTACTATCTGTTCTTTGGCATGGGGCATCTGACTCAGGACCTCAGTGGATTCAGTCCATTGGTTCAATCATTGGTTGTGTTTACATGTACACAGCATGTCTGATGATTAAAAATGACCAGTGTAAGGAATTATTTGAAGGAAGGTTTACATGATAGGGACAAACCTTTTTGTAACATGGAAAGCAATTTCCCTTTGGGATTAATAAAGTTTTTTGAATCTTGAATCTGAATTTAATGTGAGAAACAGTGTTCATATTGCGTGAAGTGGAAGAAATACGATTTAAAGTGCTGCTTACATAACTGTGTAGTCAGTTTAAAATCACAGTACTCTGTTTTTGTTATGGTAATGGCAGTTGTGGTTACTCTGATTATAATCACAGTATTCTGTTTAGGGCTGCACGATAAATCACATGCGATATTTAATGTGCATCTTGTCAGCCGGTTCTGTAATCAGCGGTAAATCTCCATCACGTGCGTGCTTTAACATGGAGCAGGATTTACTACACGGAGCATTTACTACACAGCTTGTCATTAACAATGGCTCTGTGTAGTAAATGCTGCTCCATAGGAAAGCATGCACGTGATGGAGATTTACCGCTGATTACAGAACCGGCTTTACTGACAAAGATGCACATTAAATATCGCATGCGGTTTAACATGCAGCACTAATTCTGTTTATATGAGCTCTGACAGGATTGCTGTAATCATTATATAAGTGCATGCAAACGTAGCCATATACAAACATGTTAACAAGTACTGCATATGTTATGAATTTGACTAAAGAAACTAAAATATAGTGAAACAAGGAGTAATTTTATTTTTCATTTTAATCATACATATTTTTTGTATACCATTTTTTTTTATTTGTAAAGCAACCTTGAGTGAAAAGTTTATAATGCTAATAACAGTAACAATTATAAAATACATTATTAATAATAATAATTTTGAAATTATTATACTATAATAATAGTATTATTAATATAATAACAATACTACTACTACTACTACTACTACTACTACTACTAGTAATAATAATAACACTACTACTACTACTACTACTACTAATAATAATAATAGCAATTCATATTAAAAAAACATATATTTTAATAACATAATACTTTTTTGTTTTTAATTTTAAAAGCAAAAAAAGCCTAATTCAATTTTCCAAACTATAACAACCCTGAGATGGGACCCTCCTTATCTAATACATCTTATGGGAGCTCCACTTTTAGATGAAGGAAGTTTTATCATCTTCAAGTGAGAAAAAGAGTGTGACTCAAAATTGATTCCCGCTCATCTATCCTTCTTTCTTTCAGACAAACTCATCCTCGAGGGGTTAAACACCTGGTTTTTTTCTCCCATCCTCCCTCTCTCCTCTCTCCCTCTCTCTCTTTGCTGAGCGGGACACTTGGGTTATTGACTCATCCCCAAAGCCAGTGAGACTGGATCAATTTGCTGAACTTTATCCTATTATTAAAGCTGGCCTAAGGGTGGGAAGAAGTGGGTGAGAGACTGCGGGAGAGCGAAAGAGAGAGAGTGAATGAGAAGGAGGGGTAGATGCTCTTTAAAAGGCATTAAGCAAAGAGACATAGTCTCATTATGACAGGCTTCAGTGCCTCCCTCATCACCGAGATAAAGAGGCCCAATAGAGAATTTGCTTTTCCAATTGTGTTATTTAAATGTGAGATGACTGGGCTTTGGCGTCGTAAACAGGGCATCTTTAATAAGCCTGGGCAGGACGTGTGATAGAGACAATTGCACAAGGTATGAAAACCACTTCATCAATGCCACATTTGGACAGAATTCAATTTCAGACGCTGTCCATGCCCCCTCTTATCAGCTTCTCTCAGCAGCCGGCTGCATGTCAGGTAGTGATAGCAATAATATTGTAAAGAAGAAAGGACGTCCGTGGAGGAAAACATGGGAGTAACATAGAGTGAAAAACAGAGGCAGGATAGGCCAAGAGTGCTTTGGGATCTGACATCTGCTCTCGCTGCTGTCATGGGATGATGGATCACATCTCTCTCCAGCACGTGTCTGCTCTCTAGCGCTGTTATCCGCACCTCTTCATATTTACAGTGATGGCACTCGAGGGGATCTGACTTTAAGCAATGGCCCCTGTGAGGGGGAAAACGGGCCTTTGTGACCTTCCAGTGGTGGGATGCGGTTGTGGCTGCCAGTTCACACTCTAAAGTGAAGTCTGCTGGGTTTAACTCATTCTGTAAACCGCATGTTTGAGTATGGAGGCTGTATTGATCAGTGTGGATGTGTATGTGGTCAGTGACTCTGTGGAAAGACTGTTTTGGACTACTGATGTGGTTTGTGTAATTGAAAACCCTTTTCACACAGCTGATTAAGATGGGGAAGTCTGAGTGGATGGCTGTTCTGATGGATTTAGAATATGAAATACCAAAAGACTGAGGACTGGGGAAAGTCAGAAACCATACAATACTGACCTGTACTTGCTTTTAATATTGTGCTGAGCTTGTCATTTTTATCTTTTTTT
>NW_015505458.1:1128224-1129287 GCF_001515645.1 Sinocyclocheilus grahami
TTTTTTTATGTCAATATAGTTTTTATTTTTGGTTATTTTAGTACATTAAATTAAGTTAAAATGAGACACGTTTTTCTTTGCAACTAGCTAGAATGTTATATATAATTTATTCGTTTTTTTTTTAACAAAGTGAAAATTACTTGTCTTCAGTAAGCTAATTAGGCTAGTATTAGTTTTTGCTGTTGGAATAATTGAAAATTGTGACTTTAATTTTTAATCTAGAATATTTACATCATAAAAACATTATATGCAATAATATTATTTTGTATGAAATATTTTTTGTATTTTTTTTGCAGCTGTTTTGGAACAGACCTGCTGTGAATGAATTTCACATGTGTAATATTTTTATACTTGTATCAATTATTTTGTTCTTACTGCACATTTCACACATGTTCCCATTGTGACTCATGTGATGATAGTTTCACATGCAATTTTCATGCCTCAAGTGCTGTTCACGTGAACACATGGAAAATAAATAATGCATACATTTAACATGCTCCTAGATGTGCACATAAGTGTTCCTATATGAAATTCATGTTTTTCCTGTAATGAAAGTTACAATGTGTCATGTTAGCTATTAAAAAATGGATTTATAAAGCAGAACTGAGGCATTAGAGATCTGTTTTTTGTTTGTTAATAGAAAAGAAAAGAAGAACATTCTTTTGTCTGTGATCCCTGTACCTTGAGCATGTCTGTGACAGTACGTCCTATTCATTCTCATCTATCCCACACTGCCTCCCCTGCCTCTTTTCTGGGACAAAATGCCTTTAATGCTGATGGAAAAGCGGCATATTAAGACGCACAAAGCAGCATTCTGCAGCAACAACAGCTGTAATGTTGACCTCATGAATAGAGATTGATTGAGAGGAGTTCAGTGTGTGCGTTTGAGAGTGAGAAAGAGAAAGCTAGTTGCAGCTTGATGCACCTTCTCTGTGTTGCTTTGAATCTGTGCTAGTAATGTTTCAGAATGGCCTGCAGGCTTTATGCCATATTTGTGGAACGTCGCTGAAACAGCAGCTTATGTTGAGTGACAGCTGTATCTAAGAGGCACACTTATGAAAGC
>NW_015505458.1:1131390-1133539 GCF_001515645.1 Sinocyclocheilus grahami
CTTTCCGTACCCACTGTATGTGTGTATATATATATATATATATGTATGTGTGTGTGTTAAAAATATATTTAATCATTCAGAGAAATGTAATTTTTCATAACTTTACAATCCAATAACAATTTCACAATCCAAATATAATAAAAAAATATTATTTATATTTAAAATATTTTGTTTTATTTTATTTTTTAATATTAGCAAATATAATATATGCTGCATTTACGCCATGTTATAATTGCCATAATTTCATGATGACACGTGACATTCTACACTGAACTGTTCAAGTCCTATAAGACTCTCAAAAAATGTTTTTTTTCTCTTGTAAATCAGCAACAGAAAGGCCTGTGATTAGAGCCAGTGCAGCACTGCAGCAACTTTCAATATTTTCTCAAGAATGAAACAATTTGTGCTCCCATTCAGCCACACACAAGTGGAACCGATTAATAACGGTCTTTTTCATCCTGAAAGATTAGTTATTCCATGTAGCCTTTTTGATTTGTTGCTGGGCTACCTGGAAATGCTTCTTAATTGGTTCAAACGAGTATTGTACCTGTGGCGACAGATTGCAGATGTTTTTAAATGCTGTTGGTTCAGTATGGGCAAGAAAAACAACAAAGTGCAAATTAAATGAGATGAAATTAGTTTGTCCCTGCTGTTTTTCCTGCATTCTCTTTGAGAATAAATCTGAACAACCTATATATTTGATTCTTTTTCTGTTAAAATAAGTAGAGAAATATTTTCTTCACTTGAACTCAGACTGAATATCTAATTCATCCTGTTTCTAACACGTCTCTACAGTTTCAGTGCTGGGTACCAGTTGCTTCTGTGAAAATATCTGCGATGAAGCTTCTTTTTACAGTTGTTAAATATTACACATAGGTGTTATCACGCCACCTCTACATCCTCAATGGATTTGAGCAATTTTTTTCTCCAGGTCTCCTAATTCCAAATTCTTCTCCAATGGGAGATGAAATAAGGCACCGGGGACTTTTAGCACATCTCATTGATTTCCTTCCACATGTGTTAGGAGCCGGTTTGCAGTGCTCATTTACAGTAAAGTGACTTGATTTTCATCTACAGCCGGTAAGCTATTATCACTGCTGAGCTGGAGAGAGGCAATCTTTCTAATGTATTCCATCACGTATTAGAGAGGGGTTTTAGGTAGAGAAAGAAAATAAAGAGGAACAGAAGAGAGAAAAGGGCTGAACTGGAGAGTATGAGAAAGAGAGGAGAGGATATGGACATATGTACTGAGTGTTGCCTTTCAAAAGTGATTTCAGCAGGTGAATAAAACATTGAAGTTATTTAATCTCCTTGAAAGCAGAATGTGATGAACTTTATAAACTCTTGAGTCATATATTTTAGATTTGACTTTGTATTGTAATTGTACTTGAATACATTAGCAGAATTTTACATTCTAAACTTTAGCTTTGGTTTAGACTTGTTTGCTTGTTTTTCCCTAAGGCAATCTTATTTTTTTCTCTCATTTGTTTCTCCCCATATTTCTTATCTCATTATTATTTTTTAGTTTTTCCATCTATGCATTTGTGTGTACATGAATATGTAAATTACTACACTTATTAATTTTGTAAATTTGTCTAAATATGAATAGGCTATTTGTGAGATTTATTAATCTAATTTTGTGTTTCTGGAAAATATCAATCTATGACATTATTATTATTATTTTTTTTTTATTATTAATGAGGGATTTATGGACACATGTTTTTAGATTTGTGGAGTAAATTTTATAGTTTTTATTTTGGAAAAAAAAAAGAAGATGATAAAATTAGACCCCTTGGGGGTGAGATGATATTCCCCCACCCCCAGAATTGGCAGAGAAGGCCCCAAGTGACTTGTTGTTGTTACTAGTGTTATTATTTTTAAACTAAATACTTACTGCAATTATTAGGGTCATGGTTTAATATTAACATGATATAGATGTACATTTCAGACATCTTCGCGTTTCATTAAAAGCTATAGGATATTTGAGTGAAATTTTTCAATTTCATAGTGTTGCTATTATGACATATTTTCAATTAAAATATGGGCAATTCAATATGTAAATAGGCATATGACTATAAGGCATTGAATACGTCTCTTAAATTCGGCTTTGTCTGTCATGGGTTATTCAGTTATTTAACGGATTTATCAA
>NW_015505458.1:1135353-1140934 GCF_001515645.1 Sinocyclocheilus grahami
TGATGATGATGATGATGTACATTTGTAATGTGTAATTCCTAAACTGACAGTACAGTAGCATTTGAAATTGATTTTATTTTAGCATTTTATATATATATATTTATTTTAGACATAAAAATGTTGAATATGTAGAATGTAGAAATCAGCTTTTAATAATAATTTAATATCAGCTGTTTATTGGTTTTCAGCCACAAAATGGAAATAATTATCCCTTCATAAGTCAGCAGATTATAGACATTTAATTGAAATATGTCATATCCAGTCCTAAACAGATTTTGCACCAATACAATTTTTGTGCAGCTCTGCAGACTTTAGCGTCTGGTCATTGACACCTTTACATCCTCTGCTGCTTGAATATTTACTTATTTTTCCTCAAAATTACAGCTTGAAGTGATGCTATTTAAATTATTTGATAATATATAGTTATATATAATGATAGTTATTTAACCAATTTGATAATACTTCAAGCAACCAGCTCAGTTTAACACATTTAACATTTTTTGTTAATCCATTCTGCTGTCTTTAGGCCTAGTTTTAGTTTTAATATCAGTGTAATTTTACACACACAATAGCTGTTGATTAACTTGTAAGCACATTTATGTTCACTTTTTTTAACCAGCATTTTATGATCAAATTATGGTCATATATGTTCCGGGGCATTGTGGCTCAGTGCTGAGCATGCTGAAAATGCAAAATATGAGGTGCAAGGTGGAACTAACAGGTAAACAAACTCATTAATGGAGCTCTTCCCCCGGCTGCTCTTTCAGAGTGAGGTCACACAGGTGACCAGTCAGCGTTTCCCCATGGACCCCTTGTTTTTCAGGAACAGCTGGTCAATTAATTGGCTGAGAAATCTCAAGTTTATGGGTGTTATGTTTATTATTGAGTTTATGGGGGTTAAGAACATGTTTGAGTAAATCTGAATAGATTTGGACTATTTTGCTGCCGTTTAGTTTATTAATATTGGTTCTGAGAGACCAGAACCACCATACCTGAACAAAACTGTATAAAAGTAAAATTTTAGACAAGCCTCTTCTCTCTTCCTGTGATATCAACAGTAATTGGATGCTTGCCATAATAGGAAAATCTTGTCCTCCTATAAAAAAGGAGGAACTCGTTAGAAGTCGTTTAAAAAAAAAAAACGACTTTTTGAAGGTTCACTGACGATATAACTGGCACAATCTGGTGAATCAACTTAAGTCTCACTAGTACGGAAGGCCACAAGTGACTCTTTCAGTGGACAGATTTACTTACTCATGTTAATTATCTCAGCGGTATGTAAGGAGAGACTGTTCTCACCTGCTTTGTCAGAAAAAATTACAGTGTTGTTGTTCGTTGGGCATCTCACCTAACTAGAACCTTTTATAATCAGGTGAGACCTTAAATACTGACTGTTTTCACAGCTCACTTTTAAAGAAGCTATGAACACCACAAAGAACAGTGAAAATCCTCCTTGAGTTATTATAGCATCTCTAAAGACAGCTTTCACATCTCTCCACCAACCCCCCCCCCCACAACTCTTTCGGCAAAAATTTTAACAGCCATGGTGATTCAGAACACCTCTGAATTTGACATTCATGCTGGCTGCATGGTGTTCATGTGATTTAGTGATGGCAGGGAGTTCCATTAGCAATATGGAAATGATGCTCTCACAGTGCAACTATCCCCAAAACACACACAAACACACTTCTTTTCTTTTTTTAGACTGCCAGTTAGTTCCAGTTAATGCTTTTCCAAAAAAACAGCTTTTGGTACATTTTCTCTTTTGTATTATCCACTGCTTTTATCATGCCATATAAACAGTGCAAAAGACTGAATGTGTTTCTTATCGAGGATTAAGCTCTTGTAGAAGATCACTTGGTTTGCAGTGGTTTCTCTTAAGGAGAAACTCTACTTGGTCTTGTAAAAGTGATTATTTCTCATGGGCAACACATACAAGATGAATGAAAGGGAGAAATCACAAAGCTAGAAATTGATAGTATCACTTTCCAGGTTGCCTTTCAGATTTTCCATAAGCTTAAGATAAAGACAATAAATATATGATGCAATTAAAATATTCTTGTAGATTGACATAACATTCGGACTTCAGTGCATTACTGGCCCTGCTCTAACAACTCAAACCAACGCATATCACTGGCCCTTTCTACCTGTCTTGTTCCTCTTTGATTGTTTTTCTCTCTTTCTCCCTTTAGTGACCAAGGGGGGGACTATGTAATCTGACTCCTGCGGTCCTTTAGGGAGAGGAGGAAGAGACAGAATAAAGATGGACACATTTGATAGAAAGCCATTTGGACCAGCATGATGTTCTCACTACTGTTCCCATGGGACCAGACAGCTGACGCTACTCATATTAAAGAAAAATACGGTTCTGTGTAGGCTCACATTCCACAGGCAAAGGTCAAGACTATACTGCTGGAACCAAGACACTCCATTAAGCATGGCCATATGATGTCATTGCAAAATAATATACTGTATATAACACTCTATACACACTCTCTATATAAAATATTTATTTAAAAAGATTCCATCATGCTATCCTCAAATGTGCTGTTTGGAAGTTAGCATGGTTACTTGCTTTACATGATTATTGCAGTTTGGATATAACTGCATAGACAAAGTGAATGCATCTGTCACATTAGTTTCATGCTAGCACACAATGTTTAAGTCTGGTGGCTATGCTTCTAGAACTATGTGCATTGTGGCATTTATACTGGTGCGCCTATGTAGTGTTTAGGCTATTTAGTTTCCCTTTCCTGTGCACTACGTGTCTTATTGTAAACTGAATTTTTGTTTTTGTTAACCCGAGGAATGAGTCAAAATCTTCCTTACAACATCACATAGGCTATTGATAAAACTAATCTTGTATATACAAATAATTTCATAAGTATTTTACCATAACTCACATTTTATAAAACAGTGGGACAAATATTCTTGAATAAATATTCAAATATATTAATATTCCACTGAGATTCCTAAATGTTTTCAATTAATTTAATTTCCAGCTGGAACTGCCACATTCTCACTTTATAAAATGGAACTGAAGAACAATATTTCCTTAAATGCGTGCAGCACTCCCATTTGAATATTACATTTGGCTTAATGCTGTTTTTCTCTTTCCTTTATGGGGAAATATCAGTTTTTTTTTTTTTTTTTTTATAATTGCTTCTGCTTGCTGTCCCATGGGCCGACGGGATTGGACCGGGTCCTGTTGTAATTTCTTCACAGTAAAACAGCATTGAGCAGCTTAGGGTCTTTAAATATGTATTCATTCGCTCACAGCACCGGCTGCTTTATTTCCACTGCCGTTTCACATGATGCCCTGCTTTAGGCGTGCACTTGTTAAGCCTAAAGTGCCTTCAAGGTCATTAATATTTTATGTATGAATTTTGCTTTTATTTTTATTGCGTCCCCTTTTAATATCCCTGAAAATTTCTAAGTGATGGACACCAGTGGTTTACAGACCTGTGGTGTATAACCACACAGAAAGAGAAACTATACATTTGAACCACTCAGAACTTTTAGAGACCAGAGACTGAACTGAGGATGTAAACAAACTGTTAAGGTGTTCGTTTGGTATAAGAAGGACACACGAAGCACATTGGAAAGTGAGGGAAGGTTTCAATATTGAGGTGATTCACATGATTCATAGGTGATTCAGGAGTGATCCTGCTGGCATCACATTGGTAGGGAGAATTAAAGGACATTGAATGGGTTTGCTCTGGAGGAACTGGCGAGGACCCAACAGCAAATTTTCCAGCTGAGCTGAATCCATAAATCGCCCATTTACCATTAGTGACCCCAATATCTGTCACAGCAGTAAAATTATGGCCTTTCAAATGAAAATATCAAGTATTTTATTGAAATAAGAAAATGTCCCCAGGTCCTCCTACAGCAAATGAAATTATGCATGACCTCTTCATTATTGAGTTTAATAAGTGATCCTGCAGTCCACCACACTCTTGAAGAAATCGACTGAGAGAAAGACAGCATATATGAATGCTACATACCAACAATACCAAATTATAAATTAACCCAAGTTTAGAGGGGAAAAAAAATCTGAGCTTAACACGTTCTGTCTGAATTTTCTGGGAATCTCTTTAGCAGGGTTAATGCCATCTCTATCACCCACCTGTTTACTCTCTTTCTATCTAACAGACTGTCACAAGGCCAGTTACAATACAGAGAAATAAGACCACACAGAAAGACGCCAGTAAAACATGTCTCTCATTGGTATTCATTGGCCCAGGGAGTGTGAGATGGGCATCACAATTTTCATTTAATCAGCTTCTTATAGGGGGTCAGGAGCGGACCCTATGTGTGCTGGAGCTGAGGGGGTGCGGACTGTTAGAGGAGATTACGGAGGGATTGGCAGGGTGGTGAAGCCAAGAAGCAATAGAACCTGAAGCAGAGTTAAGTAATTGGATTCTTGTTGGGTAAATGAGTGGATGTGAGATACACACACACACACACACACACACACACCAGGGAAGGGCATTCATTGTGAGTTGCATGTAGAAGGAGACAAATGCCATAACCCTTTTCAAAAACACACTTGCGCACGCATCTGTGTCCTGGTTGTTAAATAACGCATGACTCTATACACACTTGCCACCTCTAGCGATAGCCAAGTGAAATGCATTATCAGCTCTCACGCAACCAATACTGAGCCTTGGATAGCTATGTACTATTAATGTGTTTCAGAAGACAACTAGATTTACAATGCTGTGCTTTCAAGGCAGCAATAGCATTGTTAACATTTTAGATATGTTTTGTAGATATATGTTGTACTCAAGTAAAATGCAGTTTTCATTATACTTTGTATGTGTCTTGTTTTCAATTTGGCTGTGCAGGAGAATCAGCATATACTCTACCATTCAAGAGTTTTAAGTCTTCAGTAAGACTTCAGAGTTAAAAAAAAATACAGCAAATTTTAAATTGACCAAAAGTGACAGTAAAGACATTTATAATGTTGCAAAATATTTCAAATAAAAGCTGTACTTTTAAGCTTTCTATTTATCTAAAAATCCTGGAAAAAAAAACATTACAATGATTTCTGAAGAATCATGTGACATTGAAGATTAGAGTAATTGCTGCTGAAAATTCAGCTTTGCATCACATGAATAAATTGCATTTTTAAATATAGTAAAATAGAAAAGTTATTTTAAACGGTAAGAATATAATAATTGTAATACTATATTATTCAAATTTATAATAATTCATTTGAGTATTTTTGATCAAGTGCAGCCTTGGAGAGCAAAATAAACTTCTAAATGGTAGAGATGCCTTAATTTAGAATTTAGAATTGCAGTGTAACTCAGTGTGGAGTTAATATGACTGTAGGTGGTTAAATAGATGCAAGAAAGAAAAGACCAGTCTCAGTTCATATGAAGATGTTGCCCCGTCATTGATGTCTGTTACTTTCTAAATGGGGAATATTAGGCTCTTTTGAGATGTGTAGCACCTCATTTTGAATGCAGACAAAAGTCTCAGATTTCCTGCTGGTAGTGCGTCAGTGATCTGCGCAAGCAAAAGAAGTCATATTAGTGTTCATTTTTGCTTATGACGTGGATGCCATTGAATT
>NW_015505458.1:1143206-1145191 GCF_001515645.1 Sinocyclocheilus grahami
ATGTCTGCTGGCTAGGGTTGCAGTTGGTTTTAGTGATTCAGTTAGGCTAATTCAGATGGGCTGCTTCAATGAACTGATTCACTGGTTCCCAGAAGTTCCTGTACAGCATTTTTTTATATTAGTTTTTATAATGAAATAAATATATTTTTACTGTACTGTACTTAGTTTAATTAGTGTTTTTCAGTTGTTGTTTCATTTTTGTAAAGATAAATAACATTTTGGCCCATTAAAAAAAAAAAAAAAAATCATACACCCAAAAAAGGTTACAAATTGTTTTGCTTTGCAAATCATCTTAGTCAAATCATTTGAATCATTCGATTCAAAAAGATTTGTTCACTAGGAATCAGACATCACTACCGTGTGGTTTTTCTGTATGCTAGCTTTGTTTCCATGTGTTCGGGACTTTTTATTAGGGTGAACTAGATGCTAGAGTTTTCATTTTGTTGGTTTTCTCTTTCTCAAACATTGTATTTTCTTCATGCAATCTGATCCTTCATAGACAGTCAGAAGGAGATTCGTTGTCGAGGTTGAATAGAACTGTAGAGAATGTGTTCTCCATTTCTTTCTCTCTCTCTTAAAATCACTTCTGCTCCACAAAGCGAGTAGCATCAGCATAAGGACAGGTGGAGTGGCCCGTAGTCAAAGTGAAATTGTATTTCAGTGACATTCATGATTTAAAAAGATGAGCTGTTTCGGTGGGTGCTGCGTGTGAGGAGTGTAATTGAACAACGAGGAGGAGTGACAGGCTTTGGCAGCTCTCTAAATAACCCTTCGCAGTCCCATCTCTCCAATCAGACCTCCAATACCTGCCATAGCCACTATTTACAGTAACAATTGCTCTCCTTCACTCATTCCTCCAGTCGCTCACACAAACCTACTATCTCATACTAGCATACTACACTTGCTATGACACTTCGATGTGGTTGCTAAGTTGTTTGGATTTTTTTTCTTTTTATGTGATCTGGTTCTTAATGGGTAAAGTTCAGGTTCCCTTTTCTGTCCAGATTAAAAAGAATTATAATGTCCACCATGTGCATTCTAAATGTCAGACCATTTGGAGGTCAATGATATCTGACTACTTTTAAGACATCTTGGTTCTGGAAGTATTTTTCCTATTCATTCTTTTTTTCCATGGGGACAAGCTTGCAATAAATCACAATATTACAAATTTTATTTTGAAGCAAACATGTTTTAAAAATTTACATGCACAAAAAAATTTAAAATTGTAAAAACACAAAGATTGTTGAGTATGTTTTAAAAATATTTTTTTTTTCTCCATAGTATGACAGTTAATGACTACCGCTAACTGCTTAGTTACCAACATTCTTCAATTTCTTCTATTGTGTTAAACAGAAGTATATATATATGATGACTTCAACAGACGTATACATTATTGTATAGTATACATTAACAACTTCAGGTAGATCTCTCTTCAAAGGTTATTAAGTACTGCTAAAAATCAGTTCCTCTATAGAAAATGTGGCACCTTTTATTCGGTAGCAATTTACAAATAGCATAAAAACATAACACAACATGAAGTCTGGTATCTGTTGTTTGTGATCATGTATGGCAATGCTAAGTTGCCAGTAAACATATTGGAAAAGTTAAGTTTTGTAGTTCTGTTATATTGATTACTGTTCTCGATGAAAAGAAATGCTTACATTTCACATTTGAAGTTGAGGTATTTCTTATCGTGAAATTGTGTGGTCCTATCAGTGCAAGGCAAAGCCGATAATGGTACCGCATGACCGTCACACTGCAACTCAGCCGAAACATCTTTTTTTTATTTAGTTTTTCATATTTATTTTTCTTTCAGTTTTCAAAGTTACTGCAATGTTTATGCAGCATGGTAATCAAACACTTTGAGCTTCTTTGGAGAGGCCTCGTCCCCGTCTCTGGGCTGTGATTCTTGGAAAACAAATGGAAATGTAAATTGTGTACACTGAGTGGGAGCGCTGACCTGCACACACTGTAATCATGGCAGC
>NW_015505458.1:1145201-1171727 GCF_001515645.1 Sinocyclocheilus grahami
CATATTAGTGTTCATTTTTGCTTATGACGTGGATGCCATTGAATTTGCTGTTACACGAAGATGGAAATGATTATGATCCAATTCAATTATTCTAACGTCCATAGATTTTCACATCCACTCCAGATTGTATGATATGCCAAAGTGTGCCTTTCACCAGGGTCATATCATACAATCTGGCAAGCACCAGTCATAAAGGACAGAAAGAATTGCATCCAAGTATATAAGTATATAAAAGATCAAAACATTTGAATGGAGTCTTTAAATTAAGCATTTCACTTCCTCATCTGATCCTAAAAGGTGAGGGGGCTCAGTTCTCAGGATAAAGGTCCTGCTTTGCAAAGAAGCAATTTTCCCCTTATTTTATTTAGTTGTAGATTATAGAAAGAAGATATTGAGGTGTTGGAGGGACGCTTATAGCCATGATCGCCAGGAGAGAGGCAAACTATACTTTCTTGTGTAATTGATAGGTATTAGATTAGCACCCGAACCTTGCATTAAGAGGAACTAGCAAGCACTATAAATATTCCATACCTAAATCAAAGATTATGACCGCAGGAAGACACAGCGCAGTGTTTAATTCCGATATTGTGTTGTGGTAATTCAGCACAGAAGCATATTGTGTGACAGTAAGCTGGTGTTGGTCTCACGAGGGCGAGCGGAGGTAAGCAGAGCCGGGCTGTGCTTGTACCGGTATTCAGTCACCATTACAGAGAGCTCCAGAGACTCTCCCTGCAGAAAGTCTCAAGGTAGCATCTCCGATTTAACCAGTCATGCGCGACGAGCAGATTGCCCTTCGTTTACGGTCTACCCTGTCTTTCGTTTCCCCCTCTCGTTCTCTTTCTCCAGCTCGTATATAACCCCCTTTTCCAGCGCCTCGCATCAGCAGCCTTGAGGAGGTAAATGGTGTGAAGCTGACTGTTGGCTCCATCCGTCTCCTGGGCTGGTGCGCCTGCGTGTGCACTCGAGGGGGGCGGGTCGGTGGGTTAGCAGCTCCACCAAGATGAATCACCTCTACTCGCCCACTATGGATTCATCTGGTTCCTCCATTCCCCATCTCCAAAAGCACTGTGGGGAGACGTACTCTGCCATCTATTAGTCAGTCATAGGGGGAACAGATGTGATGTGTAAAGCCTGTTTTTCTTCTCTTTTCTCTTCTAATGAATTAGAGCAGTTGGTGTCTTAATCTCGACAAAATCGCATCCGTTTTGATCGGGATGCAGAAAAGCTAAACAAAAAGACCTGTTCTCAATTAGGACGAATGTATTTTTATATTTTCTCTCATTGCGACTGTTTAGATGTAATTGAGTGTACGCCAAGGGCTCTGATTGGATGGAACGAGCTCTCCTTCCCCCTGCCTGCATCCCCTGTTAGATATATGAGCACCATTTTTCAAACTAAATTGAGCCCTCTTGGAAGCAGTCTGCCAATTCTCTTCTTTGTCTGAAAATTGTTCGAATATTCGGCAGAGTATTCCAGATGGCTGATTGCCTAACATTCAAATTTTTTACCATTTTTTCCCTCCTCTTCTTCTAATCATCAGATGCTGCCAACTGGTGTGAAGGGGCCTGTCTCTCCTCTGTAGTCAGCTATTAAAAACTAAATCTCGCATTGTACGGCTCTTTCTAACAGATGGTAACCCTTCTACCCCTTTGCCAAATTCGGTGTGGCAAATAAGTGTTTCTGCGAGTGCGATGGAGGGAAGTGGAGGAAGAGAGAGAAGGCGGATTTTATTGTGTGCTTGATAGCACTGATGTTTGTCTGTTCTCATAGAGGCATATGTGTACAATTCTTTGGCAAAATTTTAAGTCCATAAGCAGCTGCCAAATCAATAATCGTCGCAAAATGCAGCAATGGACTGTGTCATTGGATTTGCTTTGGAAAATAAGTTTTTATGCTTTTGGTAGAGCTATCTACTGACTGATAACAAATCATCTTTGTTTTTTAAAGGGAAAATGTACCCAAAAATTCTGTTATCATTTATTCATCCTCATGTTGTTCCAAACCTGACTGACATTGAACACAGAAGACGACATTTTTTTGTACACATAATCAAAGTTGTTGGTGTCCAGTGTTTTGCAACAAACCAGTTAAAGCATTCTTCAAAATACTTTTTTTTGTGTGTGTGTGTGTGTTTGACACAAAGGTGGATGCAGGGTTTGTCTTCAGCGTTGAAGGACAAGTCATGGACACATGCTTTAGCTTAGCTGACCGTTTCTCTGCCTGATTGCCTTTAATGTCACACAGCAGAAATATATGATGTTGTCGTCCCAGCATCCATCTGTGTGGGTCCTGTCAGGGCTGACAGATGTCTCTGGCCTCTGGTGCGAGGCTCACAGCAGCGACTGGCCCAGACGTTAAGCAGTTGGGGGAATAAACAAGAGATGTCACTGCCTTCAGGTCACCTTACAATCACTAATCTGTCGCTGTGACAGTCTGGACGTTTCCATCTCCTCTCTGATTAGGTCTGTTAGCTGTTGACGTAAATCTCTCTTTTTCTCCGTCCTGTCTTCTATATTTTCCTAGTATCTTTCCACACCCTCATGTCTGCTGGCTAGGGTTGCAGTTGGTTTTAGTGATTCAGTTAGTCTAATTCAGATGGGCTGCTTCAATGAACTGATTCACTGGTTCCCAGAAGTTCCTGTACAGCATTTTTTTATATTAGTTTTTATAATGAAATAAATATATTGTTACTGTACTGTACTTAGTTTAATTAGTGTTTTTCAGTTGTTGTTTCATTTTTGTAAAGATAAATAACATTTTGGCCCATTAAAAAAATAATAAAAAATCATACACCCAAAAAAGGTTACAAATTGTTTTGCTTTGCAAATCATCTTAGTCAAATCATTTGAATCATTCGATTCAAAAAGATTTGTTCACTAGGAATCAGACATCACTACCGTGTGGTTTTTCTGTATGCTAGCTTTGTTTCCATGTGTTCGGGACTTTTTATTAGGGTGAACTAGATGCTAGAGTTTTCATTTTGTTGGTTTTCTCTTTCTCAAACATTGTATTTTCTTCATGCAATCTGATCCTTCATAGACAGTCAGAAGGAGATTCGTTGTCGAGGTTGAATAGAACTGTAGAGAATGTGTTCTCCATTTCTTTCTCTCTCTCTTAAAATCACTTCTGCTCCACAAAGCGAGTAGCATCAGCATAAGGACAGGTGGAGTGGCCCGTAGTCAAAGTGAAATTGTATTTCAGTGACATTCATGATTTAAAAAGATGAGCTGTTTCGGTGGGTGCTGCGTGTGAGGAGTGTAATTGAACAACGAGGAGGAGTGACAGGCTTTGGCAGCTCTCTAAATAACCCTTCGCAGTCCCATCTCTCCAATCAGACCTCCAATACCTGCCATAGCCACTATTTACAGTAACAATTGCTCTCCTTCACTCATTCCTCCAGTCGCTCACACAAACCTACTATCTCATACTAGCATACTACACTTGCTATGACACTTCGATGTGGTTGCTAAGTTGTTTGGATTTTTTTTCTTTTTATGTGATCTGGTTCTTAATGGGTAAAGTTCAGGTTCCCTTTTCTGTCCAGATTAAAAAGAATTATAATGTCCACCATGTGCATTCTAAATGTCAGACCATTTGGAGGTCAATGATATCTGACTACTTTTAAGACATCTTGGTTCTGGAAGTATTTTTCCTATTCATTCTTTTTTTCCATGGGGACAAGCTTGCAATAAATCACAATATTACAAATTTTATTTTGAAGCAAACATGTTTTAAAAATTTACATGCACAAAAAAATTTTAAATTGTAAAAACACAAAGATTGTTGAGTATGTTTTAAAAATATATATTTTTTTTCCATAGTATGACAGTTAATGACTACCGCTAACTGCTTAGTTACCAACATTCTTCAATTTCTTCTATTGTGTTAAACAGAAGTATATATATATATGATGACTTCAACAGACGTATACATTATTGTATAGTATACATTAACAACTTCAGGTAGATCTCTCTTCAAAGGTTATTAAGTACTGCTAAAAATCAGTTCCTCTATAGAAAATGTGGCACCTTTTATTCGGTAGCAATTTACAAATAGCATAAAAGCATAACACAACATGAAGTCTGGTATCTGTTGTTTGTGATCATGTATGGCAATGCTAAGTTGCCAGTAAACATATTGGAAAAGTTAAGTTTTGTAGTTCTGTTATATTGATTACTGTTCTCGATGAAAAGAAATGCTTACATTTCACATTTGAAGTTGAGGTATTTCTTATCGTGAAATTGTGTGGTCCTATCAGTGCAAGGCAAAGCCGATAATGGTACCGCATGACCGTCACACTGCAACTCAGCCGAAACATCTTTTTTTTTATTTAGTTTTTCTTATTTATTTTTCTTTCAGTTTTCAAAGTTACTGCAATGTTTATGCAGCATGGTAATCAAACACTTTGAGCTTCTTTGGAGAGGCCTTGTCCCCGTCTCTGGGCTGTGATTCTTGGAAAACAAATGGAAATGTAAATTGTGTGCACTGAGTGGGAGCGCTGACCTGCACACACTGTAATCATGGCAGCTAAAAGTGAGATACAGCTCACACTTCCAAGCACACAAACAGAGTGCTGCTTGTGTCACTAAATGTTTGTGCATTTTAAGGTGTATTTGTGTTTGTGTGTCAGTGTTAAGCACCTTCATCATCTGGTCAGTAGCCACTGAGAGATACAGCCCTGGGTCATTAAACATCCCTCAGCTTTTCCTATAAGGATTGCAGTGATGTGTTATATGGCCAGTAGAGCTGAACCTTGCAGCCACATCCATAAAGGACAAACATTTAAAGTAACACAAAGCAATTTCAGCTAGAGGGGATGAGAACAGACCTATAAAAACCTCCAGCTGAAATTGGGATTTGCACTTGTGCCCGATTGCTGGGTTGTCCTTGGTTTGGCCTTCAGTAAAGTTATAATGATGGATAAAGATGGAAACGGGATGAATGCAGGTGGAGCCTTCATGTTAATGCTTTGTTTAAGCAAAAAATCTAATTTGCCAGCAAAATCCAGATAATCTGAACCATCACTTCACACAACAGCTGTGAAAAGCTTGAATACCTCAGAAGATTGAATGCCTTTGTGCCATAGTGGTTTTCATATAGTATAAAGCCTGCTATTTTATATATATTGTTTAAATTTTATTATTTGTTTTTATAAATTTGTACACACATATACACTTTCATTCAGATGTCATTTTTACTATTTAGAAGTTTGTGGTGGGTAAGAATTTGCTTATGCATGAAAGACATACCTTATAATCAAGGCTGCACTAATTTACAGTAAAAACAATGGAAACGTTTTTTTTCTATTTTAATATTTTTTATGTAATTTATTCCTGTGGCGATAAAGCTGATGATAAAACCACTGTATATAAATTTTATTTTCTTGTAAATTCTATTCCATCTTGTATTTTTACTTTTTACTGTATGTTTGATATAATGCAAAAATAAACTAAACCCAATAAATAAAAACGGCTTAAAAGCAGGCAAAACTCGTACTATGTTTACTTAATTAATATGTAATATTTAATACATCATATTTATAAACATGAAACAATATTTTCAATAGTGATGTAAAGTAATCAATGTATAAGTTTATTATTATATTACTATAAATAATAATAATAATAATAGTGCTGCCTAATATTATTGTAAAAACCGTGATACTTTTTTTTTTTCAGGATTATGTGATGAATAAAAAGTAAAAAAAAAAACATTTTTTTTGATAGAAAAATCTTTGTAACATTATAAATGTATTTACCGCTGCTTTTGATACATTTAAGGAATCCTAGCTGAATAAAATCATTAATTTCTGAAAGAATATATATAACTTTTTATATCATTTGATGCGCTCTTGTAAAAAATGCTTGGCGAGACAGACAGGGTACAAGCGAGTCATGTTAATTCATTAGGGAACCTTAATCCTTGATAGATGGTTTTCTGGTGTCATCTGAATATTGAATTTTATACATCCTGTGCGTAGAGATAATGCACTCTCCTGTTGGGTGGCTGAATGGCAAAACTCCTTGTGGATCAGTAAGGGATTATTTTTTTTTATACTTTTGAACATAATGGTAATTAAGGACTCTTTATACAACCATTCACCTTTCGAGCGGATTTAAGGACCAATTTTGCATGTAAAGGGGAAAATCTTGAAGGTTGAATTTAAAACTGTTGGTGATGGCACTGGCTGTGAGGAGGGAAAGGCTAATTGTAATGTGTATATCATGCAAGTGAGAAAAGAAATCATTGATCTTAAGTCTTAAATATTCAACAGTGCTGTGATGAGGAGTGTTGGAGGCTAATGAGGACAGCTTTGAAGTTTGTTGCCCTATTAAAACAGCTACAGGCTGATCAAGCAATCAAATCAAAGCCCCTCACTATGTAAGTAAACAAGCTTACTGAAGATTAAATTTGTCTTTTAATTTTTATTTATTTATTTTAACCCTTTAGCTGTGTTTATGGCATTCAGGTGATACTCAATTCATGTTATGAATGGACAGACACCCCATGGTCATTGATCCAAAGTGACTTTTGCTTGGTTCCGTAATGATGGTAAAGCATATCACCGCCCCATGCTTTTAAAGATCTGAGACTGTAATAAACTAATCAATGACTTGGTAATACATGCTGGAAGGCTTCTATACAAACACGCACACATGTTTGGTACAAGTAAAACTGAATACAATTGTATAAATGTAAATTGGGTTATACTAAGTATAACAGGTGTTTATTAGTTTTGCCTCCTCTAAATGAAATGCATGGTGGACAGACAGGTGTTCGTTGCCTGAAGAATTAATGACGAATCGAAATCAATCTTAATTTTTTCCCAACATTCTAGTTGACAGCATCTTATCCATTCATATCCAGGGCCCTCCATCCCCGTCAGCCCAATCCCCGGTGTTTTTCAAAGTGATTGACATGCTCATACCAGAGGAACAAGCAGTTGTCTAGACTGATTAATGCATTGATGCTCTAAGCCACACTTTATTTTGTGGGATTTTAACCCAAATCAATGGGTCACGACAAAGCTATTTAATTGGTGATAAGGAAGAAACAACAAGCCTTTAATGTCGTGTCGTAAATTACACTTGTTTGCCTCCGCAGATCAGACCAGACAAGTTCCTTTGTCGCCCTGTTCCCTCCCTCTCGCTCTGTTGTTTCTGGTTGGAGGAGACTGCTGGGCAGATTGAACAGTAAATTAAATTAATGTAGGCCATTCCTCAATCATTTCTCATTCCTTCAGAATGATTAAAGCTGATGTAAGAAGTTCATTAAAACAGAAAACATTAGACTCATTAAAAAGCCATTAAAACTATCGCGCCACCATGATTTATTCCATCAGTAGGCAGGGAGGTAGAGCGACATGGAACATGGGAGGAGAAATGGGAGGGCAAGCTGTTTCCAAGATGGAGAAGCCCTATCTGAGCTTCCTAATTTGCAGTTTCTGGAAAGCCACAAGCATTTGCTTGGCCTAGTGCAGAGTAATTGGACTGTTCGCTAATGCATTGATTAGCTGATTCAAGATCAGCTCTCTGTGTATGTTTGTGTTATTGTGATCACTCCGGGTCTCATTTGGTGTGGATTGAGCGCCTATGATGTTAGAGGCCCATGATGAGGGGCTTTATTACCCTAATGGTTGAATCAGCTGCACTGCCTCCATGCCTTCCATTAGATATCCTTCCCTCCTCGCCAGCAGCCAGTGGCATTTACTGCTTTAAATGTCATAGGAGCTGATATGAGGGCTGGGAGGAGGGGATGGGCTTGCTTGGGTCATTAGTCACAGTGATGTTTGGTGAACTCTGTTCTTTATCAGATCCAGCAGAACCTCTGGAACTCAGCGCTTTGAGGTGCTCCCATACGTTCCTGAATGAGATAGTAGCTTCCAACGTGCCAGAATGTACACGTTCATGTTTTTGTGACCTTGTTTTTGTCTTTCATCTTGGTCGATCAAAGCCAAGCGATATCAGCCATTCAGGTGCTTGGAGATGTAAAACATGCCAACCTATCCTGGAGTTTCTTTTGGAACCAAAGTAGCAATATATCTTTTCTTATACACATGACGTACATTTAAGTGTAAAAGGAAAAAAAAGGGGGAATTGGTTTTATGTATTGGGGAGTGGATTTTGAGAAGTGGACATTGTGCTCGAAAGTTAAGGCAGATGAATGTGAGCTTGCAGGAACTAGGTTTGAGCACGATTGGAAAAGTCTTGTTTAAGTAGCCGGAGAGAAGTCCAGTTATACAATTTTGGGGAAAAAAAAAAATTATCAAATGGATGAATCAAAACTCGAGGCAACAATTTAGATTGCAATAATATTCAAACTTTTGGTCTCGGGAGAAGTGGAAAAAAAGAAAAATGGGGAAAACATATTAAAACGATCCTTATGTAATGATCCCAAGAAAATGTTAGGCCAATCACAAGTTTTTTGTTTTGTTTCGCTTTGTGTTTTTGTTTTGTTTCATTTATTGTTCTTTTATTTTATTATAATTATTTTATTATATGTATTTTTTTTATTATTTTATGCACTTTTTATATTTATTATATATTTTTTTATATAATAAAATAAATTTTACTAAATGTATTTTATAAAACACTGTTTCATCTATTATATCTATTTATGTTAGCTCTTATTTTGTGCTACGCTGCCTTTTTATGGTAACAGTTTAGTTTAGGGATTATTTTTCAGAATTAGGTAGTTGCGTATTAGCATGCATGTCACTAGCATGTTGGCAGTTTATAGTACTTAAGCACATATTAAAGAGGTCATATGACATTGCTAAAAAACATAATTTGGTGCAATGCAATGTGTTTAAGCAGTTAAAGGTTTGAAAAACACGTTATTTTCCACACACCATATATTATTGTTGCTCCTCTCTGCCCTGCTTATCTGAAACGCGTTGATTTTTAAAAAGCTCATTGTTCTGAAAACCGCGGGGGGCTCTGATTGGCCAGCTATCTAGTGCATTGTGATTGGCCGAATACCTCAAGCGTGTGATGGAAATCTTACGCATGACAGCGGTGGCAACAATAATACAGCGAGAATAAAAGTTACGCCGCCTTTGCGTATACATTTGGGTGGTGTTATGCAAATCTTCCCACACAGTGACGTAGATTTGTGGGGGCGTGTTTAAACGAGGCGTTTTAGGAAGGCGTGGATGAGCCTTAACTTTGGGTTTGAGACTTTAATCTTTGTGACTTTACGGAGCTTTTATGCACAAACTGCTTGTAACACTCCAAAGACAAAGGAAAACATGAAATCGCGTCATATGACTTTAATGCCTCACTCTTAGATCCCTTAACCCTACCCAATAATTACATTTAACAACTACCTTACTAACTATTAATAAACTGCAGATTAGGAGTTTGAGGCAAACGTTTATAGATAATAGTGAGAATTGGACCTTAAAATAAAGTGTGACCCTTTTTCTAATCTTTTGTCTATTTTTGTCTAACCAGTACTGTCTTCATTTCCTATTAGTGTGGCGCAACAGGTTTAGCCACTGAAAAATAGCACAGAACAGTATATTGCCCTCTCTTAGTTGCTAATGCTTTTTTAATCAAACCCCAGGTTTCTCCAGTAAGCCGCTCTGGATGAAAAGCGCCTTTTCCCTACCCAGCTGTTGGTTGGACTAACTGTAAGCATTTGGTAACGTTTTTGTTGGTATAAAAAAAAAAAAGTCCCATGAAGAAAGCTTGGAAAACGGTCTAAACCTGCATGAGGGAATATGTGGGTTGTGGTATCTAGCTACACACAAACCCCACAAAAAATGATTTGCTCAAAGCCTTTAAATTCCTGCTGTAAATATTTGCCATTTGAAAATAAGTGAATACGACCTGTGCTGCTTCATCTTGAAGCCGCACACTTCAAAGAGAAAACAAGCAGCAAACAATCCCAAGGACTGTTGTAGCCCATTCAGCATCTCAGCGGTTAAATGGAGTGGACCGAGGCATGTTGGATCAGCTTGAAATAATGCTTCAGAAGTTTCTCCGTCGCTGTGTCCTATCTTTTCTTTTAACCCATAAATTCGATTTCCTGTCAGTCCCTTTGTCTGACTAATTCTTTAATTTCAAACCCTCGGCTTCCTGCTCAATTTCTTCACATTCCTCTCTTCCTTCCCTTTATTTCTTCAGTTGCATGGCGGCATCGAGAAAAGTTTGCAACAAAGGAGCTGGCTCTTATTATTCATTCAGATTCTTTATAGGTTAGCCTGTCAGTTTCTATGCATATTTAAATATTCATCGCATCCTTTGAAAAGCAGATGGAAATGCAATATCTTGCCACCATCGGATATTCGCTATGTATGCATAAGCGTCAAGGCTCTGTTTTTTCCTCCCGCTTGTTATCTCAGACACATTCTTCACCTTTGTCTTTGAACACACACTTAAACACATACCAAACAGATGGAAATTCACATGCATCAAAAATAAGCAGCCATACACAGAAGATGCCTTTACGCCCTGCCGATTGAAGCTCTTTCCACCAGATCTCGGCTCACATTTTTCAAAGAGAATCAAGGATTGTGGGGAGCGTGGCTTGTGATGTATTTCTTATATGCAAAACGGGCCTTGTGCAAATTGGCGTAATTGCGTGTGATGTGGCCAAGTGACCGGCCTGACAAGGAGAAGCAGTTGATGTATTGGTGGCTGGTTGAGCTTGTTAGTGATGGCGTGCCAAGCGGTGAGGGGGAAAGAAAGAGAGGGAATCAGGGACAATCAGAGGGAATAGATTATGAAGTCAGCAGTGTGGAGCTAAGTGTTGCTCCCTCTTGTTGCTGCCATGAAACGGGAAATGGAGGGTGGCGCTAACATTATTTTATTAATTACATCTCAGTTTGTCTCTGTGATGACAGTTGTTCCCCCTCCTCCGTCTCTCATCCTGTGCCATTAGTGTTTTTCTTGCCGTGTTCTTTACCCTGTTTTGTTTTTGTTCTTAAGGGCATGTATTAGATTTTGTAAATTTTTTTCTGAGAGTGTATGGTAGTTTACAAAGTTATGATAGACTTATCACATTTAGGTAGTTGTGGCCTAATGGTTAGAAAGTTGGACTTGTAACCCGACGGTCGTGGGTTTGAGTCTCAATACTGGCAGGAATTGTAGGTAGGGGGAGTAAATGAAAAGCGCTCTCTTTGACCTTCAATACCCACGACTGAGGTGTCCTTGAGTAAGGCACTGAACCCCCAGTTGCTCCCACTTTCATTTTTATTTCATGTTGAAATATTGTTACATCATTGTTACATATTATTTGTGGTAGACTGTTTTTATATCTGGTCACTTTCTGTACAGACTGCAACTTAACCATGTATAACGTGATATTTTAACCTGTTTTTTAATATTTTAAAAAATATATATTTTTCTGCCATTTAAAAAGAAAATCATTTGCTTCATATTTTGAGATTAGTGTAATTTGTTGTTACCTACATAATTTATGGTCTCGTTACAATGTACAGAAAGAAGAGGAAATACTAAGTACTAAAATATACAATTCTATAAATATACTGTACTAAAAAGTAATCAAATTGTTTTTTTTCTTTGTCTAGTTTTGAGAGCATGAATAATTAATAAGGATGAATAGATTGATCATGCATTATTGATGACAATGCCTCTTTCTGCTCTACATGCAGCAGTGCCAAATGATCCTCTTCCTCCTTATGCAAATTCTCATTCTGTGCCAACAGCCAATGAGCAGGATGCCAACTAAACTGTATTCTTAAAACAAACATTTCTGGGCATGAATGTAGATGAAATACAGAAAAGAATATACACGTGAAGATTATCATATTTTTAGTTGTCATTTATTATGATGACACACTGTCTGTAGTCATTAGTGCACTTAATAATAATAATTCACCCAAAAATGGAAATTTGCTGAAAATGTAATCATCCTCAGGCTCCCTTGCTCACCAATGGATTCTCGGCAGTGAATGGGTCTGTCATTTAACATCTTGTGAATTGAAAAGCTGTGTGTTTGTAATAAATCTATATCATTAAGGAATTTTAAATTTTGCATCTGGCCAAAATATAAAAAACATCATTCATAATGATATATCCTTCAGTAAAAAGTATATCTCCTGTTGTCCTCTCACATCAAAATCCTCCAACATAGGTGTTTCGAACTGTTTTGGTTTGTAAACAGTGCTTGATCTGTGCATATTTCTCTCCTGATTCAGACGAGATGACTTTTTCACCAGAGAAAGCAGTATTATGGATAGAGGATTCGTTTTTTTAACCAAAAATGTCTTAATCAGTGTTTCCCCGCCATTATATTAGGGGGGTGGCCCGCCCCCCCAATGTCACCACCCGCCCCCCCTGAAGGTCAAGTTAATTTTATTTAATTATATTTTCTGTATAGCGCCAGATCACAACAGAAGTCATTTAAAGTTACCGATTACGACAGGCTTCAGAAACCTGGGTCGAGTGTTGAAATAGAATAAAAATGGTCTCTGTTCGGCCAAAAAAAAAAAAACATGACGACATACATTTCACACCTTGCCTTCCTGTCTAGTTTTGAGAGCATGAATAATTAATAAGGATGAATAGATTGATCATGCATTATTGATGACAATGCCTCTTTCTGCTCTACATGCAGCAGTGCCAAATTATCCTCTTCCTCCTTATGCAAATTCTCATTCTGTGCCAACAGCCAATGAGCAGGATGCCAACTAAACTGTATTCTTAAAACAAACATTTCTGGGCATGAATGTAGATGAAATACAGAAAAGAATATACACGTGAAGATTATCATATTTTTAGTTGTCATTTATTATGATGACACACTGTCTGTAGTCATTAGTGCACTTAATAATAATAATTCACCCAAAAATGGAAATTTGCTGAAAATGTAATCATCCTCAGGCTCCCTTGCTCACCAATGGATTCTCGGCAGTGAATGGGTCTGTCATTTAACATCTTGTGAATTGAAAAGCTGTGTGTTTGTAATAAATCTATATCATTAAGGAATTTTAAATTTTGCATCTGGCCAAAATATAAAAAACATAATTCATAATGATATATCCTTCAGTAAAAAGTATATCTCCTGTTGTCCTCTCACATCAAAATCCTCCAACATAGGTGTTTCGAACTGTTTTGGTTTGTAAACAGTGCTTGATCTGTGCATATTTCTCTCCTGATTCAGACGAGATGACTTTTTCACCAGAGAAAGCAGTATTATGGATAGAGGATTCGTTTTTTTAACCAAAAATGTCTTAATCAGTGTTCCCCCGCCATTATATTAGGGGGGTGGCCCGCCCCCCCAATGTCACCACCCGCCCCCCCTGAAGGTCAAGTTAATTTTATTTAATTATATTTTCTGTATAGCGCCAGATCACAACAGAAGTCATTTAAAGTTACCTTTCCGATAGAACAGGTCTATACCTTGTTCTTTTATTAAACAAACTAAATAGCCTTATGTTATTTATCTTATTTACACAACGGCATGTCATTTCGGTCTCTACGTTATGGTTGCGCTCTCTGTATCATGCACAGCGGAGTTCCGCTCTGATGAACGCGCGCACACACACACACACACACACACACACACAAAAACAATTGAGCACACTCCCACTAGTATTTGTAAATATTAAGCCACAAAATGACTATTTAAATATGAATTCTGCGTGTCTCTGTGTTAATGAATGGCACAGACGTGCGGTTTTGTTTACCACTGGTACTGAAGGCGCTTGACGCTTGCGGTGATTTTAGCGTCTGTCGCCTCACTAAATGAGGACATAAATACATGAACAACATCTCCAGAACTACTCTGAGAGTCACTTCATGAGGATTTGACCGTTTCATTTCAGTAAAACTATCCTCATATCATATACACAGAAATGTAAAGGTATTCACGACAACCTGTCAAAATAAAAGTTTGGTTTAACTTGAAGGCATTGCAGCAGAAATATAGTACTATTGTTCCGTAGAATGTACGTAATAGGCTGCTACTACTACTAAAATTATTAAAACTTTATTTTTAAGGAATAAGCATACAATATTTCTTCAGTGTTTTAATTGTAATATTAAATGAACTTTATTTTCCAAAAAATACAATTTGTTTAATTTTCATTACTTAAAAGATAGATTAAATGAATGTTTTATGCCTTATAAATGAAAATACACAACACAGAATTTCTGAGCAGAAAATCATAAGGCTATTGTAAGAATAAATTAAACTTGTTTTTATGCTTTCAAATAATTAGGCATGCTAAAACAGAATTAACAATAAAACATAAGGTTGGAAAAAATAAAACATTTCATAGGGCCCTAAACATGTAATATTTTTGTTAAACCTTTAATAAATTGATGTTAAATTGTTTAAGTTTCATGATTTTAATTAATTAGACATGCTTTTTGATTAATACAATTTAATTTAACCATAAACAAACGCCCTCAAAGCCGTAAACCTAGGGGAAACACTGCTTACTGATACGTTTGTTTCTTATAAGCACACAGCTTTTTACTTCACAAGATGTAAATTGATGGGACTGGAGTAACGTGAATTACTTGTGGATTATTGTGATGTTTTTATCAGCTGTTTGGACTCCCATTCTGACGGCACTCATTCACTGCTGAGGATCCATTGGGGAGCAAGTTATGTGATGCTACATTTCTCCAAATCTGTTCAGATGAAGAAACAAACTCATCTACATCTTGGATGGCCTGAGGGTGAGTGCATTTTTCAGCAAATTTTAATTTTTGATTGCATTCCTTTAATACCTAATCTTTTAATAATTTAATAATTCCTGTGCATACAAAAAGGGAAATCACACTCTTTTCATATCGAAGCAGTACATGTTGAACTGGAGCGTAAACACCTTCCTCTGTTTAGTGTACAGCCGCAGTGCCGTTCCCCAAGTCCCACCGTCCCTCCCTACAAGATGCAATGAAACATTAATCAGCAAATTGTGCATTACGTTTGTAATTAACATTCAAGAGAGTTTAACTTTGCAATGTTTCATTAGTTTATATGCAAATAATTTTGAGCGATTGCCTCATTTGGTTTGGGAGTGCGATGATGTATTGGCCTGGCATAAGGAATCTGAACACGAGAGGGAGAGGTGCATTCGAACGCGTGCATATATGCGGATCGGTGAGTGTGGCTGTGTGCCATGATGAACGTTCACCTCGTCTGTCCTAGGCCTCCATTTTAGATGCATTTTACACCGGCTCTTTAAATGCAGAGGAGGAATGTTAACCTTAGCCCCGTTCACAGCACAACCAATTCTCGTCACACTACATCAACCTGAAATATACCTGCATCTTGATCACTCTTCAGGTGCCCGTGTGTGTGTGTGTGTGTTTGTCTCCACCGTGCCCTTTAAGTCTGTTTTTGTTTATGAACCTGTATTTATGAGAGGCATATCACAGTCTTCTGCGCATCTCTGCGTCCAGCTCCATCTGTGTGCTTGTGCTCGTGTGTGATGAGCTTTTGCACTGTGAGTAATGTTTACTAACCTGAGTGGGCAGCAGATTGCAAAAATGCATCATTAGACTGTTATTACTGGGTGGTGACTGCATGTGGCGGCTCAGGCGCCCTGCGTACAATGCTGATTACTCATTCATCATGGCCTTACAAGCTCTTTTGTAAACTCTAGATCATTTCACCCTGTCATAATGATGTTCCTTATGGTTTTAAAGTCATTTGGATGGCTCTCATTTTTTGGCATGCACGTTGATTGTGTTTTACCTATTAAATTGTCTATTGCGTTTACCCACTTCTAGTCTCTTCATGCATTAAGCGGGGTTTTTTTGGAAGGTAAGGAAAACACATCCATCTGGGTCAGACCGTGGAATGTCTTTTTATTCATTATTCAGTCCGTCATGGGCCAGTAATGTGATTGGTTGACATGTGTCAGGATCTGGTCGTGCCGACGACTCAGTCGCGAGCCTAACGAGAAACAATGGCTCGCTCTGCGGGATGCCTTTTTCAGCAGCTCTTAAAACGGGTTTTGCATGTTAAAAGGTGTACTTGGGGAACTTAGTCTGGTCTGCTGTGATGTTCGATTCTGTTATTCAACGAGTGTGATCTCGCAGCTAAAAGGCTGCTTTGTAAGTCTGAGTAGTATGTTTTTTATGCGCCATAGGTGTTAGAATGACTCTCTGAGCTTGTTTATGATGTATGCTCATGCTCTTCACTGGGCAGAATTATGAAATTCTGATCAAGGTGAATGGATTTGGCTTGTCTGCAATTGAGCTCTAAAGCTCCAATGCTGCCTTTTAACATACTTTAACTGCATTAAAAGCTAGGTGTAAATATACACGAGAAACATTGGGATCAGATCTCTAAAAATACACTATGGTTCAAACCGTTTGGATTGGACTTCTTTTAATGTTTTTAAAAGAAGTCTTTTTGGCTTACCAAGGCTTGCTTGCTTGCTTGCTTTATTTATTTATTTATTGGATTAAAAAATACAGTAATTATAATTTTTTAAAAGCTGTTTTCTATTGTAGTATATTTTAAAATGTAGTTTATTCTCATTCTATGCTGATTTGCTGCTCAAGAAACATTTATTATTATCAACATTGAAAACACTGCTTAGTATTTTTGTGGAAACTGTAATGCATTCTATTTTTAGGATTCTTTGAATAGAAAGTTTAAAAGAACAGGATTTGTTGAAATATATTTTTGTAACAATTTAAAAGTCTTTACTGCTACTTTAGATTAATGTATCTTTTTTAAAGAAAAGTATTAATTTCCTTAAAAACAGTAGTGTATTGGTGAAAGTATTAATTTCCTTTGAACAGCAATGTATATTAAACACATATTTAAATTTTTTGTTTAATGCATTTATTGGATTTTTCCCATAATCTTTTGAACTGTCAGTAAAATATAACGATTCATGTTTTTAATGTGCCATTTATATCACATGAACTTCTGTGGCAAGAGCCATTTTTTATCTGTCAAAATGATGGAAAGCATTTAGAATTATCTGTCAATGTTTTTCAAATTCTGTAAATGGAAATATTTTATGTTGACAACCTTTCAAGTAATATGTGGTTTTAATTTAGTGTGCATAAGTGCAATCAAATCAATCCAGATATTATCAGGATATGAAACGCATGCTATTATCAAGTGTAAAGGGAGAATAAGATCTCCCTGTGAACTCTTTACTTAAAAATAGTTTATAAATGAGTTGAGTTGGTTCACAAATTGTGCAATAATTATGAAATTAAGGTAAGGAGACACTAATATCCTCATGTTGTGATTAGATGAAACCAAGCTTTTTTTATTCTTTAAATAACCTTTAGTATTTTTTCCTGTTGTTGATGTGTGCAGTGCTTTTGCCTCTTTTGTCCAGTGCGTCAATGAACAAATGCAGGATCTCAGCTTGTAAATTGTCGGAGTCACTTTTTAGTCCATCTCTTTATATTATTAATGACTTTTGAGGGGTTTCTTTTTCATATTAAGGAACTTGATGGCGTCTGTGATCACATTAAATGCAGCTGGCCATTACCTAATGCAGAGACTCCATAATGCTCCACGCTTGCCCTCTCCTTTGATCTATGCCCTCCGGCCTGACATAAACGCAGTATCATTAAATGACAAGTGCCAATATGTCGACTCTACATGATCCATGTGAGATCGCTCAGCAAAAGTGCCTTTCCATCAGAGGCTAAGGAAATGAGTTGCTAGTGGTCTGTGACAGTTGTTCGATATGCGAAATGTATGCAATTTTTTTTAAATGTACTTCTACCCTCCCCCCAAGCATGCTGGAAGAGAACCAAAACAGCTATTTTTCTGACAATTCATTTGTCAGTCCTATTAGAGGAGTACAGCTGGGCTTTTGACTCCTGGAGATGACCCGCCTCACAGTTTTTGACTTTTAATACAAATAAGTGCTTTTCCATCGTCGGAAACCTCTTCTCTCAGGTGAAAGTTTTGCTAATTGCACAAAGAACTCTCAGCTAGAGTTTTAATTAGTATAATGACTGTATATCTCTTGATTAGAGTGTGAGAAGGTCAGTGATAACATTGCGGCATAATGAGATTACAGTATAATGCTGATATTGCAGCAGTGATTACGGAGGATTTAGCCTCTCGCTTAACAGACGATGGCCCGTAACTGTTTGGTAAGAGGTTGTCTCAGGACATCTCTTATTCAAATGAGAGAAAAACCGTGTGAACACTGTGGGGCACTTTCTGTTTTATCTTTAGTAATGAAATTCTTATTAAGCAGCTGGCTTATTCAGGACCCTGCAAAGCTTGATTAGTTGTTTCATTTCATATTTAAGATGGCCAGACAGTACTGTTTTAATTACGCTGCAGATGTTGGGAGGAGTTCGGGCATCTTCTCTCAACCGGTCTCTCGGGAGTCGGGGGCAGACTTTGAAAGAGCTCGTTTTCTCTTGCTTTCTTTATTTAGGGTCTTTTTATTTGCATGTGTCTGGGTTTTTGTCGAAGAAGCTGCAAAATAAGTGCACGGGAAAGCAGGTGCTGCTGGCTGTTGCTTAGAAATATCAAACGGCAGATTAAAGCTTCTAACTTGGGAATAAATGAGGAAGAACTTTGCTAGATCGTGTTTCTTAATCAAATGGGTTTGTTTCTGAAGCTCTAGACTGAATAAGATAGTTGGAGCATGAAATATTAAGTGAATTTTTCTTCTGTACTCATTTGAAGTATTCAAAATTAAAGTAAATATTTCTAAGGATTCCAATGTAGAAAATGGAATGAAGGTTTATGACTAAGACTGTACTGCAAAGAAATGGTTCCTTTTATCCTCATTATAATCAGTGAAGCAGTGGATTTGTGTTGGCTACTTGCGATGCCAGTATTGCACTCTACTAGAATGTGGGTCTTAAAGGCTTTGATAATTTATTGATTTTGTAAAAGACAAGACGACATGCATTTAGCTCTCTAAATGATCAGTTTGAAATGTATTTTTGAAGTTTTTCATGTTCGTCTATGCAACATTCAGATATTGTACTTTTGAATAAGTTAGGTTTACTCACTCGCTTTATTCCATGTTATGTCACAATGTTTTACTTAATGTTATACATATGAATTTCACTGTCTGCATGTAGTAAATTGCAAAAGATATTAGTAAATTATACTTTTGGGTAAGCTGGCAGTTGACTTTGATGACTGCACTGAAAAAAATTTCTTTTTTTTTCTCCAGTAGTATTAAATTAATAGCAAATGAGTAAACTAACACTCAGTAAGATTTCACTATTTAATGCATTAACTAACAATGAGCAATACATTTATTGGAATTTATTATTTTTTTGTTAACTTTAGTTTATAAAAATACAACTGTTCAGTGTTCAGTTTGTTTTATCTCAAATCCACATACAACATTAGTGAATTAACTAAGAATTAATAAATGCATTATTAAACGATAACAAATTGAACCCTATTGTAAAGTGCTGTGAACTTACAAATCTGATACAGTTACAGTTTACATTAACTGTTACAAAATGTAACATCAGATTCAACAATAACAAAGAAAACAATTCTTGCAACATGCAACCTTATTAATTATTCATATTTCTTACAAACCCGGAACTCCAGCGTTGTAGCGTTAAGTGGATTTTATTTTACTTGATTTTATTCCTTTTACTCAAATCTGCAATAAACATTGCAACATTCTTCTACGATGAGATCTGTACTCAAGGATTCATTGTAAATGTAACTATCCTAAGTAATTTTTACTTGTAAGATGGAACACTCACTTCTGCATGCTTGAATTAGTACAAATGTAGAACTGGCCTTCTTATTTTCATGTTCATGCTTGAACTTATTCAGTGTAGAAAGAACTGACTCTTATCTGCTGCGTTCAGCACACTTTTTCAATGTGAGATCTCGAGAAACTGTGCTGTGGGCACTGCACTCTGGGATGAGCAATTGATCCGTGTAAGATCAGTAATTAGAGGTTTTGCAGTAATTAAAAGCTCTGGAGCCAGCACAAAAGCAGGGTCAAGAAACAATAACAAAGAAAACAATTCTTGCAACATGCAACCTTATTAATTATTCATATTTCTTACAAACCTGGAACTCCAGCGTTGTAACGTTAAGTGGATTTTATTTTACTTGATTTTATTCCTTTTACTCAAATCTACAATAAACATTGCAACATTCTTCTACGATGAGATCTGTACTCAAGGATTCATTGTAAATGTAACTATCCTAAGTAATTTTTACTTGTAAGATGGAACACTCACTTCTGCATGCTTGAATTAGTACAAATGTAGAACTGGCCTTCTTATTTTCATGTTCATGCTTGAACTTATTCAGTGTAGAAAGAACTGACTCTTATCTGCTGCGTTCAGCACACTTTTTCAATGTGAGATCTCGAGAAACTGTGCTGTGGGCACTGCACTCTGGGATGAGCAATTGATCCGTGTAAGATCAGTAATTAGAGGTTTTGCAGTAATTAAAAGCTCTGGAGCCAGCACAAAAGCAGGGTCAAGAGTTCCCATGAAAAGGCAGATAGAAGAGATGTCTGAACAACACGAGAGATCGACTGCTAATGCAAGGAAGGATGGACACCAGAGAGCAGTGGGCTAGGAAAGCTCGACCCCGAGCACTGAATGAAGAGGGATTATCAGCGAGACAGAGGAACTCAAAAGGGATACCGCGATTTACCCCAAACCCCAATTTACCATAATTCAACTCATCAGTGCATTCACTAATTAAAAAAATTAAACCAAAATTTTATAATAAAGATATCGCACAGAGGCCTTTCAGACGCTTAATCCATGATTAAGAAAATTAAAGTGTGTTTAATTTGATTAAGAGGGAACATAAACACTTCCCATCTGTTAGTCTCTCTCCAGAGATTTCGTGGTACATCAGGGAGAAGGATGTGCCTTGAGGATAATGTCTGCAGGGACTGTGCCGATTATAATGGCTTTTAGAAGAAATGGAAAAAAAGCGGAAGCTATTAAGTACAACAAAGGCAGATAGAAGAGATGTCTGAACAACACGAGAGATCGACTGCTAATGCAAGGAAGGATGGACACCAGAGAGCAGTGGGCTAGGAAAGCTCGACCCCGAGCACTGAATGAAGAGGGATTATCAGCGAGACAGAGGAACTCAAAAGGGATACCGCGATTTACCCCAAACCCCAATTTACCATAATTCAACACATCAGTGCATTCACTAATTAAAAAAATTAAACCAAAATTTTATAATAAAGATATCGCACAGAGGCCTTTCAGACGCTTAATCCATGATTAAGAAAATTAAAGTGTTTAATTTGATTAAGAGGGAACATAAACACTTCCCATCTGTTAGTCTCTCTCCAGAGATTTCGTGGTACATCAGGGAGAAGGATGTGCCTTGAGGATAATGTCTGCAGGGACTGTGCCGATTATAATGGCTTTTAGAAGAAATGGAAAAAAAGCGGAAGCTATTAAGTACAACTCTGAAATAAGGTATTACATCTGCCCAATATAGAAACGCATGTCTTCAGTGGTTCTTATAAAGAACAGCCGAATGCCTGTTTTCTTGGTAAAGGTCATGTAATGGTTTTCTATTAATATCATTCTGCTGAACTTCCAAAGGTAGGGGGAAAAAGGTGCTCTTAGGGTATTTTATTTTATTTTTATTTTTTGTGTTTTGAAGCCTAATCTTTTATCTTTTTAAGGCTTATTCTAGAAGACATTTTCATTCATTCATTCATTCATTCGGACTTATGTTAAGTTCAGCATTGTGTGAAATCAAATGCTTTTGGTTTCTAGTTGCTGTTCTAGAAATGCACTTTGCTGCTTTGTCATTCATTATTTTACTCTGTAAACTAAAATTGTCCAATAATAGGAGAGCTTACCAAAATAATGGGTAGCATTCAGCATGTCATCTCAACATAATGGCCTTCATGACTGAAGTCTTTTTCTTATGTGAATATGTATTGTATCTCATACAAAAGGTTTATTGATCTTTGAATTTTATTTATCTTTTTTTGTGTTTGGTGCGTCTAATATGTTGTACATCATTACTATTCATTTAGAAATATTAGATAATGACCGTTCTAATAGGAAAAGTGGCAAGTCATCACTCAGTTGTAATGAATCCCGCAATTGTTTTCTAAAGTCTTGTTTGCATAATTCAGTCATGCCTGTCCTATGTTAGCAGGGCTGTTTCTATTTGTAGTTATTTGCATAACTGCCATCATGTTTGAGTGCAATTATTTCTGCGTAGCAGGCAGAGTAAATGACTGTAGTTTAGTCGGTGGTGGGTTTGTAGGTGAGATGACAGATGACAGACAGTAAATCGCTAACTCTAATGCACTCATTTCCCAATCTGCACTCACCATGACCGTTTCATTTGTGAAAGTGTTGTGCCTTTAAGAGTACTGCGTCTGCTTTTTGCACACACCGGCTGATGTTACAGCTTGAGAGTTATCGTTTGGAGCAGAGTTCTCTCTTCTTTATCTTAATAGCACAACCATATGAGATTGATTTGTATCAAAGACAGGCCCCATCAATTATTCTTTGTCATCCCTTCAGATGAAAGGCACTTTTTCATATCAGTCAGTTTGCGGTTTGGTGGGGAGTGTAGTTCACTTTGTTGTAGCTGCATGAGAACCAGCTGAGCTTTAAAGGTTCAGTCTGGTTCATTCTAGTCTCATGTAGCCAGACCTTTAGCGAAATTTTTTGACTTGATGGCGTGGTGATCAACACTGAAAACACTGTAAAGGTAGCTGAAAATGAGTATAGACTTTATTCAAAAGCATTGAGTATAGATTTTTCACCTGGATAATTCAGAACATGAACCAGTTATTCAGTTCTGCTCGTGTTCTGTTAGTGCTATGTGTATACTATCGCAAATCTTTATTAATATTGTGAATTAGCTTTATTTTTATATTTTCATTCAGTTTTATGTACTTTTGTCATTTTTATTAGTTTTTTAAGTGCATCTTTTTTTGTATTTTCGATGCATTTTTAGTGTTAGTAATTTTAGTACTGTATTTCAACATACTGTTAACCTGTTTTTTTTTTTCAGTTAAGTGCCAAGGCAACATTTCTATTGTGTTCCCTCCCCCCATCTAATATTTATATTTTATTTAGTTTCAGCTTTATTTCAGTTAAGGCTTTTTAATAGTTTTAGTTTCAGATAATAACGTTGTTCTGTTCATGGATATCTAGTTCACTATGTCTTTCACAGATTTGATGGCGCTAACTGATAAACTTTGGCAAATTGGCAAATCCATCAAAATAACTTTTGTCTATCAAATCGGTATCTTGTCATGTAATATAGGGATGAGTCACAGTGGTCAACTGGTTGTCCAACAGCTACTGTAAATATTTATATTTCATATGTATTTTTTTTCATTTTCAGTGCCAGTACTTTAATTACCTTGCTGACAGTGTCCTCACTTGGAAGCTTTGCATCTCTAAATTCATTAACCTTTTTAACCTTTTTAAAGAACCATGCTTAGGCAGTTTACACAGTACACCTTCAGGCAGACGTCTTGGCAGCTGGCAGCTTTTGCAGCTCACAGTGTTTTCTGAGTGTCCCGCCACAGTCACTGGGAACATAAGTCACGTATAAGTCTCATTTTTATATTTCAGAAATGCCTAATGCCGAGACTCGAAATGTTTACAAATATTATAATAAACACTGTAAACATAGCTAGGCTATTTTAGTTCCCCTCACTCCACAACAAATCCTTTCAATTAATAATATTTAGAAAAGAACAAGAATGAAAAATATAAGAAGCTATAGCAATATAAACAACAAGCCAAAACAATTAATTTAGGCTAAAACGAAACTGAAACCAACGTTGGGTCTCTCATTCCACACAAAATCAAATGTTTCCGTATTTGCGATGTATTTGAATGGCAATTTATTATTTATTATTACACAGTACACCTTCAGGCAGACGTCTTGGCAGCTGGCAGCTTTTGCAGCTCACAGTGTTTTCTGAGTGTCCCGCCACAGTCACTGGGAACATAAGTCACGTATAAGTCTCATTTTTATATTTCAGAAATGCCTTAGGCAGTTCACACAGTACACCTTCATGCAGACGTCTTGGCAGCTGGCAGCTTTTGCAGCTCACAGTGTTTTCTGAGTGTCCCGCCATAGTCACTGAGTTTCTAAAGACGGTATGTCAAATTAGTAGCAGTCCAGCTTTTAAACTTTTATTACGTCTCAGAAGTTTCCCTTCCAAATCGTGCATTATTAATAATAAATAATATATTTCCACACTAACCTGCCGAGGTCTAGCGCTCCTCATTAACAGCATTCTTCTCTTTCTGATAATATTTCATACCTGTTGAATTTATAGTTTGACTAATAAACACCCTTATGAAAATTAACCATGGTTTTACTATGGTTAGTTTAGCAAAACTCTGGTTATTTTGTGGTTACTACGGTTTAACTACAACTTTTTCTTTGGTCTGGTAAAACCATGGCTCATTTTCGGAAGAGCAGTATTGCTTGTGAGCTTTGGTGCTCTTATTCCAGTGTTTAAAATGTCTGAATGAATGTGCGCTAGTTTAACGATGTTAAACATTTAATTCATTTTAAACAGTAACGCGTTGACAGAGCGACTACTTTGAATATTGATATTTTGGCATTGCATAGAGTGAAATGATCGTGAATGGAAAATGACACAGAATAGTGACAAAATATTTAATGCAGATTAATAAAGATTCATTCTCATTTTATTCATCAGATCTCACACACACTTCAGCATCCCGATTTCTAGTTTAGAGCGCTGACACCCTGTGGTGAAACAATCACATATGTTTACCAGCCACTGCTTTCTCAGATTGGTTTATGCTGGATTAAAACTTCACGTTCTGTTAGGTTTGAAAAATTCTGCACTAGGGATGTTCATTTTAACCGTTTAACTGGTTAACCGACCATAAGAATTTTGACCGATTAATACAATCAGTTAAATGGTTTAAAAAGTCATTTAATTATTTATTTTTTCAGTCAGATCTCACACACACTTCAGCATCCCGATTTCTAGTTTAGAGCGCTGACACCCTGTGGTGAAACAATCACATATGTTTACCAGCCACTGCTTTCTCAGATTGGTTTATGCTGGATTAAAACTTCACGTTCTGTTAGGTTTGAAAAATTCTGCACTAGGGATGTTCATTTTAACCGTTTAACTGGTTAACCGACCATAAGAATTTTGACCGATTAATACAATCAGTTAAACGGTTTTAAAAGTCTGCTGCATGGTTAAAATACGCTACGCGTATAAAAAAAAATTTGGGGGGGGGGAAACATAAGTCACGTATAAGTCTCATTTTTATATTTCAGAAATGCCTAATGCCGAGACTCGAAATGTTTACAAATATTATAATAAACACTGTAAACATAGCTAGGCTATTTTAGTTCCCCTCACTCCACAACAAATCCTTTCAATTAATAATATTTAGAAAAGAACAAGAATGAAAAATATAAGAAGCTATAGCAATATAAACAACAAGCCAAAACAATTCATTTAGGCTAAAACGAAACTGAAACCAACGTTGGGTCTCTCATTCCACACAAAATCAAATGTTTCCGTATTTGCGATGTATTTGAATGGCAATTTATTATTTATTATGTACTCACATTCCAATATACACAAAACAAAATGTTTTGCATAACATTACGGCAGTAGTGGGATAACACTTAACGGCACAGATTTTACTACATATTTTTTTTTTTACTACATTTTTTTACTACATCGTTTTTTTTCCATAGCAGGCTGCATTGTCAAAGTAGCAATGCTTAACTGTGTGTGCGCATGTCACTTGAATTTTTTCCTTCTAACAGTGGAAGAAACTACTCCTTTTAGTTCTGCACACATAATCATCAGAATATCTCTTCTCCTGTCTCTGTGCTAATATGTCCGGATTTTGAAATCATCCCGCGGACTCTCATTTTAATAAGCATTTAAGTCAACTAGATTACAGCAAATTGAAAATATACAGTGCCGTGAAAAGGTTTTTGCCCCTTCCTGTTTAAATTTTTTTTGCATATTTGTCACATTTAAGATTCAGATAATCAAACAAATTTTATATTACACAAAGATAATGAAAGTAAATACAAAATGCAGTTTTTAAATGATGATTTCTACCTGGCCCTACGTGAAAAATGAATTACCCCCTCCTGTTAAATAATGAAAGAACTGTGATTAACCACATTATTTTAGAAAGCCGAGTTCAATGTCACTAGCCACACCCAGGCCTGATTACTGCCAGACCTGTTGAATCAAGAAATCACTTAAATAGAACCTGTCTGACAAAGTGAAGCATGCTTAAAGAGCAACACATCATGCCGCGATCTAAAGAAATTGAAGAACAGATGAGAAACAAAATAGTTGACATGTATCAGTCTGGAAAGGATTATAAAGCCCTTTCTAAGGCGTTGGGACTCCAGCGAACCACGGTTAGAGCCATTATCCACAAATGGAGAAAGCTTGGAACAGTGGTGAACCTTCCCAGGAGTGGCCAGCCTACCAAAATTACTCCAAGAGCGCAACGACGACTCATCCAGGAGGTCATAAAAGAACCCAGAACAACATCTAAAGAACTGCAGGCCTCACTTGCCTCAATTAAGGTCAGTGTTCATGATTCAAAAATAAGAAAGAGA
>NW_015505458.1:1171861-1178174 GCF_001515645.1 Sinocyclocheilus grahami
GAGAAAACTTGGAACAGTGGTGAACCTTCCCAGGAGTGGCCGGCCGACCAAAATTACTCCAAGAGCACAACGACGACTCGTCCAGGAGGTCATAAAAGAACCCAGAACAACATCTGAAGAACTGCAGGCCTCACTTGCCTCAATTAAGGTCAGTGTTCATGATTCAACAATAAGAAAGAGACCAAAAAGAACACAAAGTCTAGTTTCACATTTGCCAAAAAAAATCTTGATTATCCCCAAGACTTTTGGGCAAATATTCTGTGGACTGATGAGACAAAAGTTGAACTTCTTAGAAGGTGTGTGTACCGTTACATCTGGAGTAAAACCAACACAGCATTTCATAAAAAGAACATCATACCAACAGTCAAACATGGTGGTGGTAGTGTGATGATCTGGGGCTGCTTTGGACAACTTGCCATAATTGATGGAACCATGAATTCTGCACTCTATTAGATACTCCTGAAGGAGAATGTCCGGCTGTCAGTTTGTGACCTCAAGCTCAAGGTCACTTGGTAGGCTTGCCGCAATAGACGGTGCTGACGGTGATACCATTGTTAAGCCGCAACACCGATTACGTCAATTGCCCACCGCGGCACAGACCCCCACCGTCATTTAGATTTTCTATAGTGTAGCATCTGGACCACTCAAACACACAATATATATTTTGTTAGCTAGATTTCACAAATACTCTGTAACACCCCAGGACGCCGAACAGGACCCTGGTTTCATGGTAACCCGATACATTTACAACCTTGTGGAATGCGAGCAGACTCTCAGCTGCATTCTCCAGAAGCAAGAGGCACAAATGCACAGTAGAAATTATAACTAGTTATGGTTAATTATTCATATTTCACATGAGCTGATTCGTTACAATAGTAATAAATATAATTTAGTTCAGTAAAAGAACAGACACTACAATTAAAAACTGAACGCGGCTGCTCAATGCAGCATGCTGAACGACAGTCGCATCACAGATCAGATTTCATTTATCCAGTGAGGAGAGTGAGTCGAGCTGACTGACAAGAAGAGTGAGGTGAGACAGACAAGACGATCGCGAATGATTTAGTTTCGAAACGAAACGCAAAAGCGCCTGTTTGGCAATATTTTGGATTTTGAAAACCTGTTGATTTTTGCCATTTATCTAAGGTGATTTTGGAAGTTTTTTTTAAACATTCGTTTCTTATTTAATTGGTTCCACACTGTTTGATGATTTTTACTTTAGGCCTATTTAAACTTGGTGTAATTAATTTATTTGATTTGACAGCAAGGTGTATGCCGTGCCTCCAAGCTTTCTTATTCATTTTGCTAATAAACGTTCTACGTTTCTTATTTATTTGGTTATATATTATACATGTTTACTTTATTTTAAAATTTATGTAAGTTATTTGTTATTTTATATTAGGCATAGCCTGCCCTATAGCATGGTGTATTTTTATTTGTTTTGTTAATAAAAGTTCTATGTTTTATATATAGGCAAAAGTAAGTTTGACGTTGTGTTTTGTTGTTGCATCCAAGCAATTGACGGCGAATTGCCGCTAATTCGAAAGTGAAAGTAAAATGCGCACAGCACTTTTAAGCTATTTAAAAGCGAAGGAAAGCGAGGAAAAGAAAGAAATTCAAACAAACTAAAAACGAACAATTGCTTTACGCCGAATTGCCGCTAATTCGCTTTTACAAGCTATTTAAAAGCAAAGGAAAGCAAGGAAAAGAGGGAACACCCCTGCCCCCACAGTGATACTGGTATTACCGGTGTTGTCACACGTCGATTAACCGGTGGGAAAATTTCCTCACCGTCACAACCCTAGCACTTGGGTTATGCAGCAGGACAATGATCCCAAACACACCAGCAAGTCTACCTCTGAATGGCTCAAGAAAAACAAAGTTAAGGTTTTGGAGTGGCCAAGTCAAAGTCCGGGATTAAATCTGATTGAGATGCTGTGGCATGACCTTAAACAGTCCTTTTATGCTTGAAAACCCTCCAATGTGGCTGAATTAAAACAATTCTGCAAAGAAGAGTGGGCCAAAATTCCTCCACAGCGATGTGAAAAACAAACGCTTGATTGCAGTTGTTGCTGCAAAGGGTGGCACAACCAGTTATTAGATTTCGGGGGCAATTACTTTTTCACGTAGTGCCAGGTAGGTTTGGACAGCTTTTTTCCCTAAATAAATGAAATCGTTATTTCAAAACTGCATTTTGTATTTACTCGGGTTATCTTTGTGTAATATTAAAATTTGTTTGATGATCTGAATCTTCTAAGTGTGACATGCACTTAAAAGTATGCAAAACATTTAAAAAACCTTTATTCAAAAACCAAAAAAAAGGGGCAAAAACCTTTTCACGGCACTGTACATAACCGGAAATAGCTGAGCAATATTATTTCAAAACGGAAGTGCATCATGATGCTCAGTGCAAGTAGTCCATTGTGAAAATGTGTAGTTTTGCACATCACTAACCACTACTTTGTTTGTAGGTGAACTGATTGAAGACGCAACACACAAAACAAAACAATGCAATACAAAACAAAGCAAAACACAATAATAAAAAGACAACAAAACAAAACGCAAACAAATAAAAAACAACAAAAAAACAAAACCATCAAAAACAAAACAAACAAAAAGTCATACAAAACACACACCAAAAAAGGTGCCCTAACTCCTGAATGGTGTTTAAAGTCAAGCAGACCAGGGTCAGGAGTTGTTGGACAGATGACCTTGTACCCTGTGGGGTATTAAGGACAGATCATTTGAAAGGAGTTTTGGAGGATTTGTGATTGATAGAATTGTGTTTTTCATGTGACAACTGTTCCCTGTCTATCTGTTCTATGACGTCCTCTTCTCTGCCTGATACGTGGCACTAATAACACATTCCATCCAGGGTCACCTTCAACATCTCTCTTTTTCACTGAGTAACTCCACAAAATGCTTTCAGTTCGGACATAAGGACCTGAGACGCACCAATGGAAGTGTCAGAACAAATAGTCTGGAGCAAAGTCTTCATTCAAAGCGATTACCATTGTTTTGTTTCCACGTTCATTTCATTTCCTCTGCTTTCCCGACTAACGGAATGACTGTTTTGTCGCTGAGGGTAGATGGAGAGTAATCAGGGTGCAATTTGAGCAGCGAGGGGCTCAGGAGTAGCCGGAATGGCAGCTTTGTCTGAAGGGTTTGTGAGTAATGGTGGTTAACTGGTTGTAAGGTGATTTGCTCGGAGTGGCTGATTTGGGGGCTTGGTGCTGGCCGTCGTCTGGGCTGTCAGTGAGATGCTTAGTGGTGTCAGAGCTAATGTGAGGCAGTCCAAGCAGAGCGGGTAATGCCGATCTCCCTGCAGACCCGTGTCTGTCACAGCTAGGGAGTGTCCTGTCAGCCCATCAAATCTGTCCCGGCTGGATAAATGCAGCCCAACAACTCAGCCATTTACGACCACCCAGCCTGCCTATCTGAAATGACTAGATGTGCTTGCTTATTTATTTATGCAGAGGTAATGCCATATTTATTAAAAGATAAAATGAATTTACAACCTCCAATTTGAGGTAACAAATCAATCACTTCTTTAGAAAAAAAAAAAAGTTTCACATATTTAAATGTTTATCATCTCTAGTCTCATTTCACCCTCTGAAAGTAAAATATTTTCCTTTTTTTGTTAATTTGCAATTAATGTATTTTATAAATTTTTCATTTTAGCACATTATATTTACTAATTGGCAAATTATGGCTAATGCTTTACCTTTTAACATAGCTTCTTATGGAGAATAGATGTAATAATACTGGTTGGCTACACTTCATTATACAGATTTATTGTTTAATATTGCAAAAATCCATTCTGTTTTTTTTTCAGACCTTGTGAAATGATGAATTAAAACCTGAGAATGCATTTGAAGCTTTACCACAATTAAATTTTCTCTGAGGATTCTTCAAGCAACCCTCTGGGCTTTGATAAATGTTCCTGTTCATTTTCCTTGAATGTATCTCCCAGAATGCCTTCCTCTGTCCCTCTCCACAGAGGAATGAATTGATGTGGGACTTAACCATACTTGTACATGCGAAATGTTAATATGCATTATGTATGATTCCAGTGTTGCAGTTAATTCATATTTCCCAGCAATTCATTGCCCCTTCAATATTTCTCAAGCTCTCATAATATACTTAATGTTTGCCTAATGAAATGTTCGTGTTAATGGATGAGGCCAGAAATGCACTGAAAAGCACATGAATAACAATAGATCTCATTCACTAAGCAGGCATATGCAAACATTTTTACTGTAATAAGAATTATTAATGTTATCAATAAATACTGAATTGAAAACATAAGGATTATGTGCTGTTGAGGTTATATACACACACAGATATATATATATATATATATATATATATATATCTATATATATATATATATATATATATCTATATATATACATAAACGCATACATGCATACATACATACATACATACTGTACATACATAAGGTTTTCAGTCTTATGGAAATTATTGATAACCAGGGGTTAAAGCAAAAAAAAAGTCTTTTGACTGAAAATTATTCCTCAGCCAAACTCCATTCCACAGCCATACCTGTCACACACAGATTAAGAGCAGTATTTCTTCTTGTAATTAGGAGCGCTTGTCCTCCTAATTAAAAAAATGTAGGAGTACCTGATCAATAATACAAAATTCTGATCAAAAATTAGCCTTCCTAATATGAGGTGACATTTGACTCAAAGTGATTTCCGGGGCATTTTCTTTTTAGCTTTGTAATGGCATTTTTCAAATTTTTTTAAATGTATGCAGTGTTTCTTAATATTTTTTTTCCAGCTGTGGTGGCAGGACTATTTCTCATGGACCACGCCCCCTCCCCACCCAAGAATCACATGCACTCAGAATTGAATTTATTTGAACTAAACGAGACAAGTAAATAGTAAATAATAAAATAAGAACAAATAAATTAATGACAATCAATAGCACAAACAAAAACAATAACAAGATACAAATTAAATTAACAGTACTTAACAGTAAAATAACACTAGATAGTCTTCACTGTATAGTGAAAGGCAGCAGGAGGTTTATTTAGGCTGCTGTCTCTTTAAGACCTCATGCACAGATCTAATATACTGTTACACATGGCTCTACCTGTTTTTATACAGTCCATGGGCTCTACGCTTACTTTTCTTTTTATGAGCGCTTGTCCTCCTAATTAAAAAAAATGTAGGAACATGATCAATGATCAAAAATTATGATCAAAAATTATCCTTCCTAATATGAGGTGACATTTGACTTACAGGGGTATTTTCTTTTTACCTTTGTAGTCATTTTCATCTGTCAAATTCAAAAATGCATGTTTATAAGCTTTTTAAAATTTCTATTTAAAACAATATAAGAAGTAGTAGAATAAGACAAATAAGTTGCCAATCATATGAAATTTGTATTAATAAAAAATCAATTTGTACAGAGGTGGCACAGAAGAACACAAAAAGTGGCTTGTAGGTACATTCTCAGACGTTTAATGAGGCTCAGAGGTGGCATGAGTGCAATCAAATTCATACATTCATGTGGAGATTGTTTTAAATATACAATTTTGAATACAGAAATATTAAATGATTTAAATAACTGAAATTATACGCTAAAAATGAAACTAAATCTGCCAGCAGGTGGCGGCAAGTCACTGATTTTATCACTGAATCATTCATTCAATTGATTCGTTTTATTTTATTCTTATTTTTTATCTTACTTTTTCCATAATCTTCTTGTGTTTGTATTCTTTAATAATTGCACTGTCCATGGAGCGGACCTGACTTATATTTCACTGCTGGCCATATATTCCCTATATAACCATGTATGTGACAAATAAAAATCTTGAATCTTGAATCGTTCAAACTGCTGATTCATTCAGGAATGAAGCAAGTGACTGTCTTTATGAATGGGTAATCATCAATCACTGACTCTAGATTTGTTCAAAAACGCACTTTCATTGAATGAATGAAACTCAGCTGTGTTTGCTTTTAGAGATGCGTAGCGGCTGAGCTGTTACTATATTTGGAACTATTTTCGTTGAAGAAATAGAGCAAAATCAGGCAGTACTTGTTTATTGAACTGTTATACTAAATCAATATCACGTTTGCAAACTCCCTTAACTATTAAAAGTTGTTGCTCTCCTTATCGCGATCTACATTTACATTCAGTTACATTTAGTCATTTTGCAGACGCTTTTATCCAAAGCGACTTACAATTGGGGAATACATAAAGCGATTCTTCTTAAAGAGGCAAACAGACACAGGAAGTGCTTGAAATACCAAGTTTTAGGCATTGTTCAAATAAGTACAAG
>NW_015505458.1:1178539-1202200 GCF_001515645.1 Sinocyclocheilus grahami
TGAAAGGCAGCAGGAGGTTTATTTAGGCTGCTGTCTCTTTAAGACCTCATGCACAGATCTAATATACTGTTACACATGGCTCTACCTGTTTTTATACAGTCCATGGGCTCTATGCTTACTTTTCTTTTTATGAGCGCTTGTCCTCCTAATTAAAAAAAATGTAGGAACATGATCAATGATCAAAAATTATGATCAAAAATTATCCTTCCTAATATGAGGTGACATTTGACTTACAGGGGTATTTTCTTTTTACCTTTGTAGTCATTTTCATCTGTCAAATTCAAAAATGCATGTTTATAAGCTTTTTAAAATTTCTATTTAAAACAATATAAGAAGTAGTAGAATAAGACAAATAAGTTGCCAATCATATGAAATTTGTATTAATAAAAAATCAATTTGTACAGAGGTGGCACAGAAGAACACAAAAAGTGGCTTGTAGGTACATTCTCAGACGTTTAATGAGGCTCAGAGGTGGCATGAGTGCAATCAAATTCATACATTCATGTGGAGATTGTTTTAAATATACAATTTTGAATACAGAAATATTAAATGATTTAAATAACTGAAATTATACGCTAAAAATGAAACTAAATCTGCCAGCAGGTGGCGGCAAGTCACTGATTTTATCACTGAATCATTCATTCAATTGATTCGTTTTATTTTATTCTTATTTTTTATCTTACTTTTTCCATAATCTTCTTGTGTTTGTATTCTTTAATAATTGCACTGTCCATGGAGCGGACCTGACTTATATTTCACTGCTGGCCATATATTCCCTATATAACCATGTATGTGACAAATAAAAATCTTGAATCTTGAATCGTTCAAACTGCTGATTCATTCAGGAATGAAGCAAGTGACTGTCTTTATGAATGGGTAATCATCAATCACTGACTCTAGATTTGTTCAAAAACGCACTTTCATTGAATGAATGAAACTCAGCTGTGTTTGCTTTTAGAGATGCGTAGCGGCTGAGCTGTTACTATATTTGGAACTATTTTCGTTGAAGAAATAGAGCAAAATCAGGCAGTACTTGTTTATTGAACTGTTATACTAAATCAATATCACGTTTGCAAACTCCCTTAACTATTAAAAGTTGTTGCTCTCCTTATCGCGATCTACATTTACATTCAGTTACATTTAGTCATTTTGCAGACGCTTTTATCCAAAGCGACTTACAATTGGGGAATACATAAAGCGATTCTTCTTAAAGAGGCAAACAGACACAGGAAGTGCTTGAAATACCAAGTTTTAGGCATTGTTCAAATAAGTACAAGCTAGAAAGGGAAGGAATAAATAAAGAGAAAGACAAAGTTTTTTTTTCTTTTATAAATTTAGGATGAAGTCAAGTAGCATTGAAAGAGATGATTTTTCAGCTGTCACTTGAAAATTGTCAGGGATTCAGCATTCCGGATAGGGGTGGGAATATCATTCCACCAGCCAGGAATGGTGAACGAGAATGTTCTGGAAAGTGATTTTGAGCCTCTCTGTGATGGTACAACGAGGTGTTGCTGATCTTAGTGGATCTAAGACTTCTGGAGGGGATGTGGATTCGTAATAGTGAGTGGAAGTAGCCGGGTGCTGAGCCTGTGGCTGTTCTATATGCAAGCATCAATGTCTTGAACTTGATGCGAGCCGCGACCGGTAGCCAGTGCAAGGAGGTAAAGAGAGGTGTAACATGGGCTCTTTTGGGCTCATTGAAGACCAGTCGTGCCGCTGCATTCTGAATCATTTGTAGAGGTTTGATTGTGCTTGATGGAAGTCCAGCCAGAAGAGCATTGCAGTAGTCCAGCCTAGCGATCTGTGGGCTCACAGAAAATGAGAGCGCGTGAGTGTGTTCTCAAGACTCAAAAGCATGTGCAAATGATACATTCTGTCATCTGTCATCTGTCATCGCGTTATAAGCGCGGAACCTGCGGGAATGAGACAAAGTCCCTTTAAGGGTATTCTATAGTCTTTGGAATGAGTAGAATTGTTATTAATAGCCACAATCCTGCGCCGAAATTCAAGTTCTGCTCTGTGTTCTCTGCTAATAACCCGACTGTGAGTGATGCGAGCGGCATCACTATGTTGTGACTGAGAAGCTGCAGGATGATTTTTGGTGTGCCGTCAAGACTCAAAAGCCAAAAGCATGTGCAAATGATACATTCTGTCATCTGTCATCGCGTTATAAGCGCGGAACCTGTGGGAATGAGACAAAGTCCCTTTAAGGGTATTCTATAGTCTTTGGAATGAGTAGAATTGTTATTAATAGCCACAATCCTGCGCCGAAATTCAAGTTCTGCTCTGTGTTCTCTGCTAATAACCCGACTGTGAGTGATGCGAGCGGCATCACTATGTTGTGACTGAGAAGCTGCAGGATGATTTTTGGTGTGCCGGCAGAACAACAACAACCACAACGCGCTACATGTTTCTTTTCCCCTCATTTTTTCCAATTGATGGAAATCCGTCGTAGACTTGCTGCAATTAACAGAAATCCGTCATAGCAACGGAGAACTTTAATCCCTGAATAACTGAGCTAACTCTTATGGGTCTTCTTATTCTGTTTTTATCTTTTAATTCTTTATTGAGAATTAAATGTCTTATTGTCTCATGTCTTATTGTGCTCTACCAAACAGTGAGGAACAAAGATTTATTTAACGACAGCCCCTTATTGCAATTAATAGCAGATCATCCTTGATGTTTTGAATTCTGTTCCAAAGGGCTCAACCTGTGTACACTAGCTGTCTTTCTCATCCCATAAAGAGAAACATGGCAGTGACTTTCTCCATCACTCCTGGACCACAGGCAGTACTTCATAGCACTGAAATATGATCTCACTATGTGTGTCAGATGCTCAAGTAAGAAGGTTTCTGCTGTTTTGTGCAGTGACCTCACATTTATCATTGCCATAGCTTTGCTATAATGGCCCTGGATAACGCTGACCATGCCTCTTTTGTCTATTAGCTAAAGTGTTGTGGCTGCTGGGGAGCTTGAGGGGGTCTTAAAGTGTCTACTAAGTGCAGCACGTACTCATGCATCACAAAAGTGCTCCCCAATGCAGGCTTGTTCATTCACTGGACCTTTTTTTTTTTTTCACTGCAGCCTCACATACTGTTGGGATGCTTCATGGCACGGATGTGTGATTGGGTTCCTTTATCATCTTGTTGTAGCTTCAGTGGCTCCAGAAAGTGTTTGTACACTATTTATATACGATGTAGCAAACTATCAACCCAAATGACATATCATTTTTATTATTAATGCACAAACAGAGGAATAGCAATAAGGCAGGCAATTGCCTGGGGCCCCGAGTTTTAAAGGGACCCAGAGGGACGATCATTTAAACAATCAGAAATGTTAATATTAACGGAGTGTCTATTTACACTATTTGGCACGATATACAATAGAAACAATGGCATAAGACGTAGGTGCGCGAGGCAGTAACTTTTGATACGATCAACCCGAGTTCGAATCTGCCTTTTGCCAAACTCGTTTTTCTCCCCTGTCCCCTCACATATCAGATTGAAAAGATGTTTATTTTAATTAAGAAATAAGTAGGGTAGGGTTAGGGGTAGGTGTAGGGAGGGCTTTATTGTTCCAATAAGGCGGCATCCATTTAATATAGGGATGCACCGATACCACTTTTTCCAGTACTCGCTCGATACCGATACTTTTATTTTTGGTACTGGCCGATGCCGAGTAACGATACCAATATTTTTATTGCATTTGTAAATTTTTTAAATATTGGGTACAGAAACCAAAAGAGTATGTATAATGTTAGTTGGTTAACTTCATTTATCAAATAGATACAGTCAAACCAAAATTTATTCAGACACCTTCAACATTTCTCACATTAGTTTAGAAAATGGTAATACAATATGACAAGAACTCAGAGTTAAACTGTGTCAGAACAAATTCAGCTTGATAATGTTATATAACTTTGATAGAAAGGTATGTAATGGATTACAATACTTTTAATAAATATGACAATTTACAAGTAATGTTATTATTGCATACTTTTTTATAATGTACAATACTGAGGTACAGATATCTGCCACTATTTGCACTATATAACATTATATCGTGTAAATAGAATCTATAGCTATTTGAACTTGGTGTAAATGGCACCAGTTGCTGAGAAAATATGCTTTTTTTGCGTAGTGTAAGTAGCATCTGATAGCATCCACTGCTAATAATAAAATAAAGATTAATTTAGGAGGCTAACCATATTTCTACCATTATATATGGTTATAATATTAATATGAAGATTGTACTGCACCTTGAAGAGTTCATTATATTTGATCATCTTTTATAAAGACATTGTTAAAAAATAAGCATTTTAATGTTGTAAAAACAAACTATTTATATTCTGTTAAATGTGTTTTGACAATTTTTTGTATGTTGTATAATTACTGTATATCTCAAAGTAATGAATATTTGATTAAAAAAAATCGTTTGGAAGGGCCTCGTTGATTAATTTTGCCTAGGGCCCCCACTCAGTGTAGGTTCGCCTCTGATGCGCAAACACGTTTCAAGCAAAAAAAAAAAAAAGTTTATAGACCTAATACATCCTCAAAAATCAGGTCAGCTTGTTAAAAATAATTGAGACTAAGAAATAGCCTAATATGAGTCTGAGAAATGGCAAGGCTTTTGATTTCATGATATTGTGTTATGTAATTCAATGAAATTCACACATTTAAGCATATTTTTTAGTATCCGTAAGTACAAATGCTTTTACTTCGTGTAAATTAACAGTAGTTTCTTATTTAACACTTTCGTATTGTGAGCTTTGAATTTAAAGTATCGTTACTTAATCTTTCCTCAAGGACGAGCCACGCTTCTCATCAAACTTTTAATTACCTCGGTTCAGTTTTTCACTGGACTTTTAAGAAAAATAAGAAAGTGAAAAGCTCCACTTTCAGGTGACGTTTCGCTATTCATACGTTTCACATTTGCACTCATTTAATGAAAGCTACAAGGACACAGAGGCCATTACCATGTCCCACACTGAGTGCTCCCGAGCAAGGTGTTTTTCTTTGTGTGAAATTGCCTAAGATTTCCATAATCTTTGAGAGGTGAAGTGACTTGTAAAATGAGGATTGATGTGTCCATTTGTGGTGAAGCGGTCTGGGCTGATGGAGAGGTGCGTCTGCCTCCCTCGTCTTTTATACAATACAACAGTGTGATTCAGGCACATTTTAGAATTTCATGAATCGCACGCTCCGCTCAAGGTGTAAAATCAAAACTTTATTCATAAACCTACGTTTCTCCTGGAACTGACAGGAAGGTTATGGCCTAGAGGGCCTCCATTAGATTGTGATGAGGAGAAAATCAAGTTTTCAGCATACAGAGTAGAAAAATCAATCAAAACAGACACAATTCAGTCCAGCGGATTATCACAAATTGCTGTTGCCAGACACTATTCACCAATGCTGAGCTCCATTGTTTGTTCAGATGTGCAGCTCCGCACAAGTTTTGTTGAATGAGTCACAAACATGGAAGCGAGGAGGGATGGCCAGAAATAGGTGATGGAAAAAGAGCAGCCCAACATTATGAAAAGCTGTGGACCACCTTGTGAGACTCCATTTATCTTCAGGTGTGACTGGAAGAAAAGACATTTGTTATCTAGAACACTAGAATTAAACATGAGGATGAAATGAAAGAGCAGTATAATTTTAGAAGGTATCTTTCAACCTGTAATTTTAGCCACCTACAAAGGCCTCTCCATCTTCCTACCCCAGAGTCTGGCTCATCAGACAGTTTTAAAGCTCTGTCTCCAAGACTCGCTTGATTTGGCTGTATTGTAATGATTCATATTTTGAGGGCTTGTTTATAATGCATTGTGCCGGAAAGGAGACCCCACCCCTTTTAGGTGAGTGTCCCATTAATCTAAAGAGAAATAAATGAAATTACTATCAGAGCGACCGCTTCACAAACACCTGCATTATGTGTGTGATTTCTAAGCAAAGAGCTGGGGAGTAACTTGGATATGGGGACATTATAAATCTAGTGCATGTAATGAATATTAAATGAGAAGATTTATTTTGAAGCTGAATGTGGGTGAGTGTGTTTAAACTGAGAATAAATATGTGGATGCTTTAGGAACGCTTCTGCCTAAAGATTATATATAATGTTGGAGTTCTAGACAGGGTTATACTGCATTATATACTGTAGTTAACTAAAACTAAAAACATAAGCAGTATCCTTACTTAAAAAAAATAAAATTAAATAAAATGTTGCCAACATTTCTCATTTTAATTTAGTTTAACTTGATGGATTAAAATAGCTAAAATAATAAACTATGTATAAAAAAAAATAAAGCATTAAAACATAATAAAAATAACAAAAACACACAACTAAATTACTAGAATTTTTATCCAAATTAAAATGGAAAATATTAAAATAAAAACATTCAAAATATTAATAAAAACCATAATAGTGTATCAGTGATAGTAATGGAAAGTAATTAGGCTGTGTAGACTGCAATCACCCCCACTTTTTTTTTTTTACTTCAAATTTAAGAAGAGGATATGAATATCATAATAATAATTTACATGTAATGCAAATAACCATTTTGTCAGACATGGGAAAAATGTATTCAGTGTCAGGCTGAGCTATGGGAACGGCTGCTGGGGTTACATTGGACGGCATTTTGTGTCCGTCAAAGTGACAGCCGGGCTGATTGATGATTCAGATTGGGTCTTTCGCCGTTGCCTTTGGTCCTCACCCATGACCTAGGTAGCTCAGGCAAAGGCTAGTGTGACTGTAATTCATTATCTCATTATTACACAGCTGTCAAGATTACAAGCAGCATGTAGGAGGAACGTGGTGAGCCCTGGTTCAGAAGGGGAATAGACAATCACTGCAGCCTCGTGTGATGTTTATTTTATCGGCTCTGCGCAGATGGTCCACGTTTGTGCTTCTGGTTGGGTCCTGAGAGCAGATAAGACTGGTAATAATGCCGGGTAGGAATAACACGGGCCGCAGAGGGGAGTGAATGCATATACACGCGTCGTTCCATCATCGTGTCTGTTCACACTGTTGTTTTAGATTATACATTGTGTGTTTACTTTCCTCTCCTACGGCTTTTGTTTGTTTGCAGGCCCGTTGTGGGATAGGAATATGGTAAATATCGTGCATTACTTGCTGCTTCTTATTACAGAAAGAAGAAAAGCAAATATGGTGGCATCTGGGGCTTTTGGAATGGAAATCAATGCTGTGATGGAGTTTTTAGACAAGGAATGCTATTAGGAATATCTTATTACTTTTATGCGCCACCAAAAGCTGCGTCCTGCATGGAATGTAATTGAACCTCTGTCTAAAGTCTGTTTTTAGTGATAAAGGTGTGCGGTAAAAATGTGAACGCAGCTAAAACGAGACGTTGCGATATTGAGTTGCATTGAAAGGTTAAACGGTGACAAGAGCAACACGGATTTGCACTCTCTGATTGTAGAAAACAGTTACACACTGTTTACGTCCGTGACCTGCAGCTTCACCGCAATCTATCATTGATAATAGTTTATATTGGCAAACGCATAAGATGCTGACGCGGAGGGAAAACAATGCTTCAAGCCGCTTGCCAAGCTAATTGCCATGTCTAATAAAACGGCCTTTGTAAGTCACATCAAAAGAGCATCTTTTTATTGCAACTTCTGTAAATTCGCACCTTCTTTTGTCCTCAGGACTGAAGTGATCAAGGTGATATCTGGCATCTGGGTTGCTGCCAGGAAGGAGACCGCCAGATGTTTTGGCAGTTCAGGCAGACAGGCAATGAGTTGTAGCCTCTGTCTGGGGTTTGAGGGGCAGCCGTCAGGTCATTCAATCTATTCTGCTCAATGACAACAAAGTTATTAAGAAATAGCATTATTTTGTTATTTAATACAATACTGTTTAAAAGTTTGGGGTTGGTAATTTTTTTTTTTTGGAAAGAAGTCTCTAATGTTTACCAAGGCTGCATTTATTTAATAACAAATACAGTTAAACCAGTAATATTAAGAAATATTATTACAATTTTAAATAATTGTTTCTATTGAATGTTTTAACATGTAATTTATTCCTGTCATTACTCCTAGTCTTCAGTGTCACATGATCCTTCAGAAATCATTCTCAATAAACATTTATAGTATTATCAATGTTGAATCAATATGTCAATATCGAAGAAAATTGTGCTGCTTAATGTTTTTTTTTTTTTGTGGAAATTGTGAGACTTTATTTTTTGCGTGAATAGAAAGTTCAAAGGAAACGGCATTTATTTGAAATCTTTTTTTTTTTTTGGTCAATTCTAAATGCTTTTACTGTCATTTCATGCATCATTTGCCCCCTGCATTCATGACTAAATAAAATTAAAAATAAGAAAAAACAGAAAGCAGCTACTAAATTAATTAAGACTCATTTTTGTGGGAGTCATGCAATTAATTTTTCTTATAGTTGTTTCTATATAAAGTTGACATTCAAGAAAGTATATTAATATTGAAAAATGACAAACTTCATTTACATACATACATGATATACAGAAATTAAAATTGATTTGAAATGAAATGTTATTTTAATGTTGCAAAACGAGTGGGCATAACTCACCCATACATTACCAAATACATTAGATGTGTCTAATAAAGACACCTACACACAAGATCATTTTGATTACATTTATACCATATTTATATGCATATTACACAGATGCAAATGAGTATGAGTAAGGGCGAAAGAAATATGAACATGAATACAGTTTTAAAAAGTTAAAGACCAATTTAGATGCATCTACAGTATATGTATGAGCTTCTTGGCTAGTTTGCTACATATGTGAGGAGAATTGGCGCTGTACACATCTTAACCTATAAAGAAAGAGACACTCGGGAAGAGATGCTGAGTGAATGACTTCATACTCAATTACAATGAGGATTTCAGCCTCATATTCTTTACCTGTTTAAATCTTTTAAACACATAACCTTTTATAATTCTCCATACAAATACGCCCTTTCAGAGGAAGATATGATAATCAAGGCAGGATAATATTTCCATAAAGCCACTTTAGGCAACGCACACACACACATAGACGGATACACGCAGTAATTATCATGTCAATGGGAAAGCATTGTTTTAATAGCTACTGGTGAAATGGGTTGAATAAAAAGGGCAGCTTTCTTCCCCGAATCCCTCCCTGGATATTAATTATTGCTGAATTTCAATTAAGTTCCCACATTTAACGAATAGCAGCTCTTACTGAGGTGCTTGGTAATTTGTGTCCATTAGGAAAGCCATTCAGCGTTCATCCCATTCACTGGTTTCTCTGTTTATCGCTCTGATTTATCAGACCGCTGCGTCCCTCTTGTTTTATGTTTCACCCTCTGTCTCTACACCAATATTGCTCTGTTTCACTCTGACTTTGTTTCCTATTCACTCGTTTTTAGCATTTCTGTCTCTGGTGGGATTTTCAAGCAAGTGTGCTTGCATCCTAATAAGGGTTGAATGTGCAGTAACTCCGTCGTTTAAGTGGTTAAAATATGATGTTTGTAATTATTCCCCCATTAACATTCATAGGACACATTGCCCTAAGCTTTTTCCTTTAGTAACTAGAGTCAAGCGTGGCCATCCGAGACTCTCGAGTCTTCTCTTTCGTGTTTGTCTATCATACTTTCTTCTATTAGACAGAGCATGTCCTTCATGTACACTCTGAGAGCTTTATTCACTTCGTTTCATTTCTTTTTTACTTCTTCTTTCACTGCAATTGCCTCCCTTTTTCTTCCAACTGACAATTTTTTGTCCATTTATGAATATAGTGTTTGTCAAGGATGTCTTAATGAGTTTGGGGGGCTCTTTGTTCTTCGTGCTGGTTTATCTGTGCTGCTGCTTTGTTTGTTTGTGTGTTAGTGAATAAGAGATTGAAGGATGTGAGTGGACTAGCATGCTGATATTGAAAGCACACTGGTAAACCCAGTAAACAATGCATTGTTTTATTTCATCCCTTACGTACTACAAGGTTTTACACAACCTCTGATATTAAGAGTGTACATGTGAGGAATAATTGAGCCTAGATTGTTGAATTATTGAAATTGAATGCACACCCAGAGGTAGTAATTCCTGAGTGTGTAGCATTATTTTTCAATTCAAGTGACCAGGGTCCATTACTTTTTATATTCTATTATTATGTTTTTAGTTAATTTTGTCTTTTTACAGAACACAGAACATAGTAGGTGAATCTCATGCTATTTTGTAAAAATTGAATTTTTGATTGAATTGAATGAGTTAGTTAAAAAATAATGGTTAAAAGTGTTCCTTGTTCATCTATGGTCCTCATTCAGGAATCCTCAGTGGAAGGGTATTTAAAGCAACTTAAAGTTGTTGCACAACTTCTGCTTTTGAGTGTGGAAGGAAAAATTGAGTCAAGAGTAGACCATTGAATTTTTTTAATTTAATGTACACCCAGAGTTAACACATCTCAAAATATTTTTCTGCGAATGAATGAATTAAACTTTTCAGTTGCATCACTAATTTTATTTATTTATTTTTTCTTTTAAAATGTAAAATTAAATTTTTATTTGATATTATATTTTAAGATTTGATATTTTTATTCTTTTTTACTTTTTATTTTGAATTATTTTTTCTGTTTGAAGAGCATAATAGTTGAATCTATATTTATTTATTTTCTCCTATCTATATCTATCTGTGTATCTGTCTGTCTGTCTGTCTGTCTGTCTGTCTGTCTGGCGTGTAACAGTTCACAAAACTCACGGTTCAGTTTGATATGACACTGTGGTGTCACGGTTCGGTATGGGGGTAATTGGTTACGTCGCAGTGTTGGAAATATTTCTGTTTTAAACCATGAAGGCGAGCCAATGGATATCACACATAAGCAACGTGCAAACTTTGCGCAAGAGTTATGCCGGTGAACGTTTTACTCTGTCAATTCATTATGCAGAAAGTGAAAGTAAAAACTGAATGACGGAGTAATGACGGAGCTTTCGGCATCTGATGCCGCATGTTGTCTCAGAGACGACGAGAGAACGATCTACTTCAACACATGCTGATAACGGTATATAGCGAACTGTTTTAATTTATTCCTTTAAGAATTCTAATATTACATAGTGAAAAAAATGTGAAAAACCATATTTCATGTTAAACAGGTTGTTTTTGAAAGTTGGTGCTTGAAATAAAAGCTTTTTATTTAATTGATTTTTATTGATGACTGCAGTGTTAATATTTTAATTGTAGGCCTATAAATCATTGTATAATGGACCAGTAAATATATAGCCTAATCTTTTGTTATCCTCGCAGCACGTCAGTTATTTGGTAATTATTGCAGGGCAAATTAATTGTCATTTTAATTTAATAAAAGTAACTTCATAATAACAATAATAATAATAATAATAATAATAGGCCTAATAAAAATAAGAATGTAGCAGACCTACATTAATTGGAACAAAAATGATGGGTTAAAAGCATTATTTGTTCATCAATGGCCCTCATTTAGGGATCCTCAGCCAAGTTTTCATTTGCTGTGCCTGAGCGCAGGGAATCGTTTAATAAAAAGTTAAAGGCTGTGATTTAGCTGCATGTCAGCTGTGTTTTTTTTTTTAATAAAAAGGCATTCAAACAAATGAATAAATAAAATAAGTATACATCATATGTGGCTCTGTGAATGTTGTAATATATGGCTGCCATTGCAGCTGGACCGCTCCGCTTTGCCCTGTTGTTGACAACATGTGGACTTTGTCACGAGGAGGATGGAAAGCCATAATTTATTCTGGGGAGAGTGAATATGCTTCATCCTGGAATTGTTGCCATAAGGTGAGTAAATAAATCATTGTTGAGAAATATTAAAACTCTGAGCTCTTTTCCCTCATGGCATACCCTCCTCTTGCCTCTGAAGTGTAAGTCAACATGTTTCTCGCTTCCTTCATTTCCTGCTCTCTTCTCCTCTTTCAGGCAGCTTTTACAACCTCACACATACAATGAATGTATGAATGGCGTGAAATTTTCATCAGCTTCAGAGTATCGATTCCAATTAAACATCAAATAGATATTCTCTTTCCTCTTGGTTTACTTTGCCCTCCTTCTCTCTCTCTTTCTCCCTTTTCATGTGTTGTTCTTTCCCTCTTCATAACCTCTTACATTTCCTCTTTCTGCTTTACATTTGCATCCTGTTACATTTATAATGCATCGTTGCTGGAGGCAACAATGTAATTCAGTATATTTAATATAAACTCTTGCAGTATACATATACACGTATTGCATCAAAGAGCTTCAACTTACCTCAAGATTTATTTAAATTTTTGGAAAAGGAAAATCATCCCTTGTTTATTATAGGTTCCAGCCAACATTATTTGACCTTTAAAAAAAAAATATATATATATACTATTTTAATATATAATTTCTGTGATCTCCTGTTATCTTTTCTTTTATCTCAGCTTATAGGGAAACATAGCTAGCATAGATAATATTAGACATAATAATCACATTCTTGGCTCTAAAAACAAAGCAGAGATTTGTTATTAAAAGTCAGCTGTTTTTGTTCATTGGAAATGGCCCTTTTTCTTATTAACAGTGTGGCTTGGGGAGTAACCCAATACAGGCCACATGTTTGCGTCATTGTTTTCTTGTAAAATTCAGTGCATTTGTAATGCTTTTAGCATTGTGTGTTCTAGTTCTCATTTTGTCTTCAAGATAGGCTTTAGGTGCAACAGGGACCACAGTCAGCAAACTAGCTTCTCCCTCTCCCACATTAATAGACTGACCTTTGAGACCTGGCCTCATGTAGAGCTGCACGATTTACATAAAGTCATAATAATACATCTCATGTCCTTTTATGCCCCCTGTGGTTTATAGATGGCATGTCTAACAATATTCCTCAGAAATATCTCAGTCCCAAACGTCCGTATCTGCATAATCATACTGTAATGAATAATATATGTTTGGTGACATTAAAAATAACCACTTTCTATTAGGGATCTCCAATTACACCACAATATGCCTTGAATTTGCATACAGTGATTAATAATTAAATTCATGTAATTAACTAACCAATAACTGGCATAATTGAGTAATTATCAAACCGTATTCAAACACGTATTGCATCAAAGAGCTTCAACTTACCTCAAGATTTATTTTAATTTTTGGAAAAGGAAAATCATCCCTTGTTTATTATAGGTTCCAGCCAACATTATTTGACCTTTAAAAAAAATATATATATATATACTATTTTAATATATAATTTCTGTTATCTCCTGTTATCTTTTCTTTTATCTCAGCTTATAGGGAAACATAGCTAGCATAGATAATATTAGACATAATAATCACATTCTTGGCTCTAAAAACAAAGCAGAGATTTGTTATTAAAAGTCATCTGTTTTTGTTCATTGGAAATGGCCCTTTTTCTTATTAACAGTGTGGCTTGGGAAGTAACCCAATACAGGCCACATGTTTGTTTTTTTTTTGTGGGCTAAGGGTGTTTAAATTACACTTTAAGCTTTGAAGACTGACACTACAGTTTGAGATTGGTTCGTCAGCAAAGCTAGCATTAAAGCTCTTAGGTCAGTGCAGATCAGCCAAACCAGCCATGAATCATGACAGGTCCATTATATGCTGAAGTCTGTTTGCTGATGGATGTCAAACATATGGCAAACTTTGTCAATAGTGACACTATCCCTACATGTGAGAACAAATATGCACAGTGCTTTACGGAGTGTGTAGGAGGATTGATGGGATGTGTTTGGCCTCACAGTGACACTGAGCTAGAGAGCGCCTCTGTTTTTCTGTAAATAAAACTTATGTGATGTTTATTTACTGTATGTGCAGATTGGAACTGTTGGTGAAACGTTTGTTTTTAAATGTTTTTTTTATTACCTGAAGCAGTATTTCCATTAAGGGAAAAGTGGGTTAAAAGTGAACCAGTAAGCTTTGCATTCAAATGCAGGAAATACTTTCCCATTGGTCTTGTTGAGAAATCTGAAGTGTGAAGTACCGAATGTCTTTGTAGGAAATCTCCTTGATCATGGGTTTTCTTTTTCAGCTCAGCTCCCTCAGATTCTTCAAAGTTATGTAGTGAAGGAGCTCCTTCAGCCTCACAGAGCCGGGGAAACTATAAGGAGAGAGTAACATTTCATATTTCCATGCAACCTTAATTGTTGGATTGTGGAATGTGTTTTTTCAGTCAACTCTGGGATATTTCCTGTTTTTTTATGGCATTTTGAATGTATTTTTTCCATGCTAGATATATTTAAGAAAATATTAATACTATGCAGTAAAATAAGTCTTTGAGTCTCTAATTAAATTTGGGAATATTAATTTTACCTCTGTCTCATTTCACCTAGAGGACAAATTAAAGTGACACTATATACCCCAAAATGTAATTATTTACTCACTCTTATGTCGTTCTGAAATATTTATATGCAGGTTTGGGATTTACAGGTGTTTTGAAGGTTGTTGTCGTCCAAAATAAAAGGATCTTTAGTTAAAAAAAACAAACAAACATTTATTGACTAAAATTATAATCAAACTTTATTTGGAGTAATTTATTATTGCACAATGCACATTTCTTTATATTATCCCTAAATGTGTTTTAATATCACTATTAATAAGGATTGTATGATCTCTGTATAATATCAGTCTTTAAATGCATGATATTTAAAGTGTACCTGAAGTATACTTGCAGTTTAAGTATATTTTTAGCTGGACCTCAGCACCAATTCAGGACAATTAAAGTGCATTAGGCATAAAATTAATTGTTCCAATTTAGGATACTTTAAGTATACTAGTTTAGTATACCATAAATACAAATGCAGGGTAATTATATTAAGCACATAAATATGTAAATGCATTTGTAGTATACTTACTGTAGCACAAAATAAATGTATTCCAAATGCATTTAAATTTTTTCTTCCACTAGGGAATGCATATTTGCAAAATGAAAAAAAAAATCTTCTTTTATGTAATATCATCGTTTATGTTCTGCAGTTTTGGAATGATGAATTATGAGGGTGAATAAATGATGACAGAATTTTCATTTTGGGTGAACTATCCCTTTAAGTAGCTTACAGCTTATCCCACTGTGCCTTATTTGTGTGTGATATGACATTTTATTATTGCCTGTTACTTGCTCTGCAGTGTTTTGCAAACAAAGACTCTTGCCATCATTAACATCAGTGCCGTGTGGATCAATTTGGGTGTTATGAGTTCTGCCATTTAAACTAATAATTTTCAAGCACAGTGTAGAATCTCAGGCAGAATTTGGCCGAGATGTGAACATGGCATAGGTTTTAGTGCAAAAATGCTCCGTGCTCAACCACATGGAGGTGTTAGCGGTTACTGAAAGAGCCCTATCAGCATTGTGCCCTTGAGCGAGGCACTTAACCCCAGGCTGCTCCGGAGGGACTCTCCCTACAATCAGTGTAATACAAGTCACTTCCAATAAAAATAGCTAATAATAAAACTCCAATCCCAGACACCCAAGTAGCAGCTGCATCTTTCCAGTGCAAGCGCCACTGACTGTGGTTTCTCAGCAGTATAGCACGCATTCTGAGTGCGGTTTTGAGCACTGATCTAATAGCCCACTAATAAGAGCACATTTCTCATCCAGAACATCTCATTAATAGTCTGTTGACATCTGAAAATAAACATAAATGCAAATATTGACGACTTGTATAGATTACAGGAAGACTGTGGGAGCAGAAGCTCACATTCTCACAGAGTTTGTGCAGGAGCGAGAGCGATGTCACCTCTTTATGTGCATGTAATGAGCTGCACGTGACATACTGCAGAAGAGCTAAAACAAAGCGGACAGAAATCCCATCAACCTGTCTGAAAGTGTCAGCTCTGTAATTTAGATGTACAGTATCTCACAGAAGTGAGTACACCCCTCACATTTTTGTAAATATTTTATTATAACTCAACACACAGCCATTAATGTCTAAACCGCTGGCCACAAAAGTGAGTACACCCCTAAGTGAAAATGTCCAAATTGGACTCAATTAGCCATTTTCTCTTCCCGGTGTCATGTGACTCATTAGTGATACAAGGTCTCAGGTGTGAATGGGGAGCGGGTGTGTTAAATTTGGTGTTATCGCTTTCACTCTCTCATACTGGTCACTGAAAGTTCATCATGGCAAAGAACTCTCTTGAGGATCTGAAAAAAAGAATTGTTGCTCTACATAAAGATGGCGTAGGCTATAAGAAGACTGCCAAGACCCTGAAACTGAGCTGCAGCACGGTGGCCAAGACCATACAGGGGTTTAACAGGACAGTTTCCACTCAGAACAGGCCTCGCTATGGTCGACCAAAGAAGTTGAGTGCACGTGCTCAGTGTCATATCCAGAGGTTGTGTTTGGGAAATAGACGTATGAATGCTGCCAGCATTGCTGCAGAGGTGGGGGGTCAGCCTGTCAGTGCTCAGACCATACGCCTGGCTGTGTGTTGAGTTATTTTGAGGGGACAGCAAATTTACACTGTTATACAAGCTGTACACTCACTACTTTACATTGTAGCAAAGTGTCTTTTCTTCAGTGTTGTCACATGAAAAGATATAATAAAATATTTACAAAAATGTGAGGGGTGTACTCACTTCTGTGAGATACTGTAAGTACTGTATGTATGAGGTGACTGAATGTGTGGGTGTTTGGGCACACGCAGACATGTGTGCATATCGGGGTGTTTACACATGTAATTGGTTATCTGTGGTGTGTTTGTGTGAGTGTGTGCTCATGCGTGTGCGTGTGTGTGCATGTATGTGCGCCTGCTGAGACCGCGGCAAGAGACGCACCTGCCAGCTAGGGGAACAATTAGAGTCACAGTGAGAAGACGGCGGGATTACTCTGAGGCTGTTGCTTCACGCCTGCACAGTGCCACTAGAAAAATGTGTGAGAAAAAGAGACGCACACAGTCTCCAACAATCTCTTTGCTACCTGCATGTGTGATTTCCTCTCTTGCAGTGAGCAGTTCAGTTTTTCTCATGATTTTGCTCTCAATCTTTATTCAGGGGAGTTTTAGTACACATTAGTAATGTTGGTTAGCTACTGTATCTTTTTGACACAAAGTAGCATTTTTCTTTATAATCATTAATATATTAATACAGTAAGTCTATACGCTGCCTTTCAAAAGATTGGTTTAATCTTATGATCACTAAGGCTGCATTTATTTTAGAGAGAGAGAAAAAACAAATATTGTGAAATATTTCTACAACTTATAATAGCTGTTTTCTATTTCAGTATATTTTAAAATGTAGTTTATTCATATGATGAAAAGCTGAAATTTCAGCATCAATACCCCTGTCTTCAGTGTCACATGATCCTTCAGAAATCATTCTAAAATGCTGATTTGCTGCTCAAGAAAAAAATTTCATTATTATCAAACTTTCAGGATTCTTTGCTAAATAGAAAGTTCAAAACAACAACATAAAAACATTTTGTAACAATGTAAAAGTCTCTATTGTATAATCTTTATAGTATTTATTATATTAATTTAATGCACTTTTTTTAAAGTATTAAATATTTTTATTAAATGTTATTGCCCTCTCTCTCTCTCTCTCTCTCTCTCTCTCACACACACACACACACACACACACACACATGCGCATATAATAATTAATAATCATTTTAATAACATAATTTGTTTAATAATTTAAAAAAGGGATTTAAAATGTTAAATTTATATATGTATGTGTGTGTACGGTTTGCCTGTCTGTCTATCATTTGTAAATGTGCGTTTGAAAATAATATTAGCATTTAACAAGCATTTTCCTTTGTAAAAAGGTTCATGAGCAATTACTATATTTTGTGTTTTGTTTGCTTAATTTAATTATTTTAATTTTTTTTTTTTTTTTGGTGCCATGACCCCATATTATTATTGCATATAATATAGCATGCAAAAATATATGACATTTCCAATCTGTTTCCAACAGAGACTACACATTGTTCCTTTCAAACTATAGAATGTGAAATAAGAAGATTCTGTTGTAACAAGACAATTAGTTGCATGTCTGCTTGAAATTAACTAAACTATGTAAAGTCATGTGTTAATGAGAACCACTGGCTCTATTTCAGCAGGAAAAAACTGGGAATAGACAAGCAGTCTGAGTGATGATGGCAAGACTTCAGCCTTTTATCCCAGACACCGGGCATGGTGGCCCATTAGCATGGCTGGGCTCCTCTCATCATCGGATTCTAATGGATTCACAAATTTCAAAATCAATGTTCTAAAGCAGCGGTTCACAATCCTGTTCCCAGAGGTGTAAAACCATATTTGAGTAAAAGTACAGATACCTTACAGTGAAAATTACTCCACTACACGTTACAAGTCACCAATTCCAAAACAACTTGAGTAAAAGTCTCAGAGTATCTGATTTTAACAGTACTTAAGTATTTTACTTATACTAAATATAGGCTCAAAAATTGCACTAGTCAAAGAAACATGCCAGTGAAAAACTGTAACGTTGTGGAGAAGCTGGGGGAAAAGGCAGAGACAAGGATCTACACTAGTCAACATTTTAAGTGGATCGAAACCTTTCATCAAAGTTGTCCTAAAACCTAAAACCAAAATTCGTTCTTGTCTTAGAACAACTTTTGATTAACTTTTTTTGGTCCACTCCAAATGTTGACTACTGTATGGGCAGGTATTTAATGGAAAAACTAGAACAAACAATAAGCCAAAAACCAAAGGGAACAAAGAACAGAATGGCTAGCAAACAGACAACCATTACATTCGACAACTAACAAGGAACTAAAGAAAAACTAGGGCTATAAGTATACAGGGGGCTAACAAGCTTAACAAGATAAGACACACCTGAGGAGACTAATCAAGGGGAACCAATGAACAAATGGAGTACAAACTGACTACAAACACCACGGGAGACAGGAAGTGACATAAAAGTTCAGGGCAAGGCACAGAGAGCATGAAACAAAAACAAGAAAGAGTTGATTTGTGAGGAGAGCAATCACATTTATTTTCTAAAACCAAAATAAAACTGAACACCTCAAAATTACATAACAAAAAAATCAATATCCTTCAAAAAGGTCTATTCAGTATAATAGATAAATAAAATAATGTTAATTGAAAAGCTGAAGCCTTCTTGCACTGGCTGTGCTGGTTTGGGCCTCATTGCCGGCTGCAGTCATGTCCTCATCTCATATATAAAACACCTGTGATTCACAAATACTTGATAAGGAACTCGCATTTACATAACGTAGCCTTGTTGAAAAGTTTGGGTGAGTAAGGGCAAAACGCACAAGATGCAGTACTTTCAGTGACCTGTAATAGGCAGTATCACGTCTTTTGTAGCAGAAATAAACTGCTGCAGAAAAAGCTAGGTCCATGCAAAATGTAATGTGTAACTGCAATTTTGCAACAAATGTAGTGGAGTAAGGAGTACAGATACTCATTCAAAAATGTAGTGAAGTAAAGAGTAAAAGTTGCTAATATCTTTGATACTCGGTACAACTACGAAGTATCCAAAAAGATACTCAAGTACAGTAACTAATTACATTTACTCCAATACTTTACACCTCTGCAGTATTTGTGATGTCATTTTGTTATTAAAAGAATAGTTCACCCCAAAAATGAAACTTTGCTGAAACTTTACTCACCCTCAGGTCATCCAAGATGAGTTTGTTTCTTGTTTGGGACAGATTTGGAGAAATGTAGCATTACATCACGTGCTCACCAGTGGATCCTGTGCAGTGAATGGACGCCGTCAGAAAGAGAGATGATCCATCCAAACAGATTATCCATCATTAAACTTCAAACCATTGTTTCTAGCTAAAATACAAATCAGTGACAAAGTCCATCCATTGTCGTCTTCTCACATCAAAATCATATGAACATATTTTGAACATAGAAACATATTTTTTTAGAACTGTTTTGGACTCTCTTTGCTTGTAATACCCGGTGCTTGATGTCTGCATATTTGTCTCCTGATTTAGACGAGACAACTTTTTCACAGGAGAAAGCAATATTATGGATTGAGGACTCGAAGTATAAACGTCTTGATGAATTTGTTAATTACTAACATGCAATATTTTGCTTCACAAGACTTTAACTATTGTTGGAACTGGAGTCATGTGGATTACTTGTGGATTATTGTGATTGTTTTTATCAGCTGTTTGAACTCTCATTCTGGCGGCACACATTCTCTGCCAAGGATCCAATGGTGAGCAAGTGATGTAATGCTACATTTCTCCAAATCTGTTCTGTTGAAGAAACAAACTCCTTTACACCTTGAATGGCCTAAGGGTGAGTAAATTGTCAGCAAATGTTTATTTTCAGGTGAACCATTCCTTTAATTTTCTTGTGATGCATGCTTGAGAAAATAGATGCATTTAGCATGAAACGATTGATTATACTCATGCATGGTTACGGTTCACACATGTAGAGCACACTGGAATCCTTTTTGATGCAGCTCTCATACATACTGCTGGTCTAGTTCTACTTTTCAGCTTTGAAGTGTTTGCTTTGAAATATTTTTTTTCTAAACATCACACACTCATCTTCCTACTTGCTCATCCACCTCTCAATTTCAGCTAATTATGGCGAACAAGTGTTTTCTAATATGCATACCGATGGAAAACTCTCTAGAAACTACACTTTTTACGGATGCTTCAGTTCTATGCAGTCTCTACAGCAAAGACAAACGTTACTGTGATGTATAACAGCATGGAGGTCACGGTCCTTGACAAATATTCTGTGCCATTTAATGATTTTAAATGTATGAAATACAGGGCTGGAATAACAGTGGTAAACTAGATCTATTCAAAATGCATCTCTGTGCATACCGACCAACTCAGCCATTCTTTGGGAATACACAAGACAAGAGGATGACATAGAGGCGGCAATTATTTTACGTGTGGAGAGGCTTCATAACTCAATAAGAACATAGCTGTGAATGATTTATTCTGCTGTTCACGGGAGTACAGGCATAAATCAGCCATCTCACCTGTCCTCGTCGCTTATTTATGGTCTCTGCTATTTATAGTCCGTGCTGTGGGGTAATCAATATACTTTATTTAAATTGCATTTTACTTCTCAACACTGTGTCCAGCAGCACATTTTTATGTTGAAAACATTCATTAACATGTGGAAAGCGAAGTGATTCACAAGTCAGCCTGTGCTCTGATGGTGGGGGATCAGAGCAGTAAGAGAAAGGACGAACGTTCAGTGACGTAGAAGTATCTATAAGAAAACTAAGGAAAAATCTTTAACAAATAATTTTTTAAAACTTGTGGCAGGTTATTAGAAAGTATGACATGTGACATCAGGGGTTCAACCGTAATTTTACGAAGCTACAAGAATAATTACATGAAGTAATACAGCTTAGAAGAACATGTTTCAGTGTCTAAAGACATGGTGCATTTGTGCCTTTTTTTTGGTCGTGATGACTCAGTAGTTACCTCTTTAAGCTTTCATGTTCTGACACATGGGAATCTTGAGATTTCATCCAGAAAACAAGATCAGCAAAGGGTAATCTGATCTCGTGCAGTAAAACAGATTTGTTTCTCTGTTGTCACCATCATCTGCAACTGTGGAAACCTCCGTGTGCGGCTCTCATCCAGACTGATAGCAATCTAATCTCCTCTATAACCATTGCTGCTCCTGAGGGATGTCTCCCACTGTCTGAAGTCCTGAAAAACACCCCGTAAAGCAAATTCTGGATCAACAGCATTTACATTGGGTAGTCGTGTTTGCTGGGGCTCCTGATATTTGCCCAAAAGAGATTATTCCAAACAGCAGGCGATGTCTTGTTTATTGTTTGGATGGCAGAGAAGGGGGCGTCTAATTCCGAAGCCAGGAGAATTAACATGGAACTGTCCACCACGCCAGTCTAATCCAGGACTTTACACCCAGGAAGATGAAGAGTGGCCTGCCAGAACGAGGCAGAGCCAAACATACCATGGCAGGATTTCAACACCGGTACTTTTATTCTTTTTGATGTGACTGCCATCTGCTTTTCTCCACCCTCACATTTCCCTTCTAGAAATTTGTGGAGCTGTTATCCAAGAAGGATGGCTGAAATTGTTGTGACATGTACCTTGTTGGTTTTTGGAATTTTTTTGTACTCTGTTGACTCCAAGGTTGTTGTGGTTTATCCGCCATGGGGGATGCATTTGTTCCAAATAATAACCAAGCATGATTGCAAAATTACTCGGACAAATGGACACTGTGAAAAGTTGTACTTTACAGTGTGCAATATATTTGCTCCAGACATTGCCTGGCTACAAGATGTTATTCATGTACTGGATTCATGTTTCACAGACAATCTAAGGCCAATTCCCATCGCCTAGACAAATGCCAACAAACACCAACAAACATGTTGGCTCAAGTTGGCTGTTGGATTTAGAATTTTATGAAAAATAATTGTCATGTTCACACTGCCCCAACAAACACCAATAAACAAAGAGAGTCAAAGAGAGTCAAGTAACACCATGTCTAAACCGGACGCAAGAATTGTCGCATCGCGCCACATCCAGTGTAGACAGCGTCACTGATTATCATGTTGCGTCGCGCCGCTCGCGTCCGGTGTTGATGGTGTAACATTGGGGAAGTCTGACTGGGGAACAAATGAATGATCCTGTAGCCACAATCAAAATTTTACTGTTACTAATGTCTTTGCGTGTCATTCTTCGCCTGAAAGACGGCGAAAAAAACCCGAAAGAGGCCGTGATTGAAGCTCGCTTTGAGTGAAATATGTGCATCGTCATGGCAACGGTTCGTGGCCACATCAGATTACTTCAGAGTTTGTTGTCGTTTGTTGGAAAATCGTTTCACACTGCTCAGACATTCCACGACCCAACAAACGCCGATTAGGCATGTTCTGTCGGGTGAAAACAAACTCCAACCAACGCCAACAAACGCCAACAGGGGTAGTAACACACTGACCCAACAAACTTTGTTGGCGTTTGTCGGTGCGGTGTGAATGGGCCTCTACTTGTAAGAGAATTTTAGTTATATATCATAAGAAACTTTTGAATGATAGAGTGCATTAAAAAATGCATTACCACTGCAGGTGTGCATTAGTTTTTAATAATTCAACAGCCCGTTGTCAATTATTTCTTACATATTTATTATTATTATTATTATATATGTGCTGCTTGCACATTTGCTTTCTGGTAATGGATTTGCATGCTTGTGTATTAGTATATTTTTTTACCAGTGTTAAATGTACACTTACATAATCATAGTGTGTCTCATTTCATATTAAAGGTAAGTCTAAAAGGTATGCACTTGTAATTTTTCATACATTTCAGGCTCTCTGTAGTAATGGAGTCATGTTTTTAATTTTTATGTGAGATAATACACACTGGCCCAGTACTGCCATTGGCAGAGAGGCCCTGTCAAACACTCCCATAATGCTATATCACCAAAGGAAAGAGTCCGTCCTTATACCGGGAGGCTCTTTGGGGCAAGAGTGGAGGTGCTATCTTTCACTATAGGTACATTATTATTGACCTGTCTGGTTTAGCATAGATGGGTTTGTTTGGACTGGAATATTGATAAAATGCCATCAGAGTTCATCTGATTGGGAGCTTTAGAGGTTTATGGCATATTGTGACATTTTATCTTATTTTATGCATTTTCATTTTGATTTTATATCGTGTTTAAAGATATTAAGTTATTTTATGACCTTAAAAATAAATGTCGTTATTGTTGACACACACGCACACACACGCATGCACACACACACACACACACACACGCACGCACGCA
>NW_015505458.1:1202360-1232806 GCF_001515645.1 Sinocyclocheilus grahami
ACTGTTCTGTGACAGGGGTTTAGGTTTAGGCTTGCTTCAGAGGGCTAATGCCTGATTTATGACATCCTGTTGTCTTGGGCCTCTGTGGAATTTTTGTGACTCCTCGTGCCTCAACTCGGTTTTGACCAAATCTTAGATTGTCTGATTCGGTCTGATATCCTACAACTTTATTCAACAATTTGTCTCCTCCGCATCACCCTATAGCGTCATTTTGGAGAGTATCAGCTGGACGTAAACCGTGTATGCTGTTCTGTGTCAGCTGCGTCACGCCGGATCTGTTTCCTACGTTGTTGTGATTTGATCTGAATGAACGATATCTTAATTTGTGTTCCGAAGATGAACAAAGGTCTTACAGGTTTGAAATGACATGAGGGTGAGTAATTAATGACAGAATTTTCATTTTTGGGTGAACTAACTCTTTAAGAACATGAAGTAATACAGCTTAGAAGAACATGTTTCAGTGTCTAAAGACATGGTGCATTTGTGCCTTTTTTTTGGTCGTGATGACTCAGTAGTTACCTCTTTAAGCTTTCATGTTCTGACACATGGGAATCTTGAGATTTCATCCAGAAAACAAGATCAGCAAAGGGTAATCTGATCTCGTGCAGTAAAACAGATTTGTTTCTCTGTTGTCACCATCATCTGCAACTGTGGAAACCTCCGTGTGCGGCTCTTATCCAGACTGATAGCAATCTAATCTCCTCTATAACCATTGCTGCTCCTGAGGGATGTCTCCCACTGTCTGAAGTCCTGAAAAACACCCCGTAAAGCAAATTCTGGATCAACAGCATTTACATTGGGTAGTCGTGTTTGCTGGGGCTCCTGATATTTGCCCAAAAGAGATTATTCCAAACAGCAGGCGATGTCTTGTTTATTGTTTGGATGGCAGAGAAGGGGGCGTCTAATTCCGAAGCCAGGAGAATTAACATGGAACTGTCCACCACGCCAGTCTAATCCAGGACTTTACACCCAGGAAGATGAAGAGTGGCCTGCCAGAACGAGGCAGAGCCAAACATACCATGGCAGGATTTCAACACCGGTACTTTTATTCTTTTTGATGTGACTGCCATCTGCTTTTCTCCACCCTCACATTTCCCTTCTAGAAATTTGTGGAGCTGTTATCCAAGAAGGATGGCTGAAATTGTTGTGACATGTACCTTGTTGGTTTTTGGAATTTTTTTGTACTCTGTTGACTCCAAGGTTGTTGTGGTTTATCCGCCATGGGGGATGCATTTGTTCCAAATAATAACCAAGCATGATTGCAAAATTACTCGGACAAATGGACACTGTGAAAAGTTGTACTTTACAGTGTGCAATATATTTGCTCCAGACATTGCCTGGCTACAAGATGTTATTCATGTACTGGATTCATGTTTCACAGACAATCTAAGGCCAATTCCCATCGCCTAGACAAATGCCAACAAACACCAACAAACATGTTGGCTCAAGTTGGCTGTTGGATTTAGAATTTTATGAAAAATAATTGTCATGTTCACACTGCCCCAACAAACACCAATAAACAAAGAGAGTCAAAGAGAGTCAAGTAACACCATGTCTAAACCGGACGCAAGAATTGTCGCATCGCGCCACATCCAGTGTAGACAGCGTCACTGATTATCATGTTGCGTCGCGCCGCTCGCGTCCGGTGTTGATGGTGTAACATTGGGGAAGTCTGACTGGGGAACAAATGAATGATCCTGTAGCCACAATCAAAATTTTACTGTTACTAATGTCTTTGCGTGTCATTCTTCACCTGAAAGACGGCGAAAAAAACCCGAAAGAGGCCGTGATTGAAGCTCGCTTTGAGTGAAATATGTGCATCGTCATGGCAACGGTTCGTGGCCACATCAGATTACTTCAGAGTTTGTTGTCGTTTGTTGGAAAATCGTTTCACACTGCTCAGACATTCCACGACCCAACAAACGCCGATTAGGCATGTTCTGTCGGGTGAAAACAAACTCCAACCAACGCCAACAAACGCCAACAGGGGTAGTAACACACTGACCCAACAAACTTTGTTGGCGTTTGTCGGTGCGGTGTGAATGGGCCTCTACTTGTAAGAGAATTTTAGTTATATATCATAAGAAACTTTTGAATGATAGAGTGCATTAAAAAATGCATTACCACTGCAGGTGTGCATTAGTTTTTAATAATTCAACAGCCCGTTGTCAATTATTTCTTACATATTTATTATTATTATTATTATTAGCTTTAAAAAAGCTAGAAATATTGCTGCTTGCACATTTGCTTTCTGGTAATGGATTTGCATGCTTGTGTATTAGTATATTTTTTTACCAGTGTTAAATGTACACTTACATAATCATAGTGTGTCTCATTTCATATTAAAGGTAAGTCTAAAAGGTATGCACTTGTAATTTTTCATACATTTCAGGCTCTCTGTAGTAATGGAGTCATGTTTTTAATTTTTATGTGAGATAATACACACTGGCCCAGTACTGCCATTGGCAGAGAGGCCCTGTCAAACACTCCCATAATGCTATATCACCAAAGGAAAGAGTCCTTCCTTATACCGGGAGGCTCTTTGGGGCAAGAGTGGAGGTGCTATCTTTCACTATAGGTACATTATTATTATTGACCTGTCTGGTTTAGCATAGATGGGTTTGTTTGGACTGGAATATTGATAAAATGCGTCCTTATACCGGGAGGCTCTTTGGGGCAAGAGTGGAGGTGCTATCTTTCACTATAGGTACATTATTATTGACCTGTCTGGTTTAGCATAGATGGGTTTGTTTGGACTGGAATATTGATAAAATGCCATCAGAGTTCATCTGATTGGGAGCTTTAGAGGTTTATGGCATATTGTGACATTTTATCTTATTTTATGCATTTTCATTTTGATTTTATATCGTGTTTAAAGATATTAAGTTATTTTATGACCTTAAAAATAAATGTCGTTATTGTTGACACACACGCACACACACGCATGCACACACACACACACACACACACGCACGCACGCATGCATGCACGAGAACTAAAATGACTGACTGGCATCATTCTGCTGGCTAATCCTTATTCATCAAAAACCACATATGTAATATTCAGAAAGAGATATGCTGTGCTGTTAAAAAGCATCAAAAATATTTTTATTAGAAATGTAATATTAATTTGCACCTTTTTGATGAATTTTGTTGATCGATTCTGATAACTGACAAATATCAACCAATAAAGATGTAATTTCTCTCTGAACTCTGCCTGCTTCAGGTGTAGAGGACAGTCTGCAGTTCTGCTTATGAACAGGTGAGGCAGCATTGAATCAATAATACTAGACTCCCACCAGCTCTTCCAGTGTTTAGCAGCTGCTTGGTATGCAAACAAACATGCAAAGCAGAATGGATTGGATATATTTGTCAAGGATTTACAGTACAGGGCCTTCCTCAAAGAGAAAAGTTTGCTTTTGACACTCCTCAAAGTCTTTGTATCTGGACTAAGCCTTTTTGTCTACTTGTACTCTTTTTTTCAGATCACTCATACAACTTATTTTTTATTTTTTATTTTTTTAATTTACTTCAAGTTTCAAGGTGTTATTGTTCACCTATCTATACAGAATTCCAGGAGGTAGACCTGAAAATTCAGTCCCATTTTGCATTTTGGCAGTGGGTTGTATAAAAAGCACTAGGTGTTTATTTATAATTTTTTTTTACTTGAACTCCCACAGAGTTACGATGTTGAGAGTGATTTTTAATAAGACTCCATGCATTGAAGAGCTTGTGCAAATTTCCTTTGTAATGTTGAAACAACATGACACATTTCAAAATGCTGTTTGATCCCTTCCAGCTTTGCTACACAATGCAATAACTGTCAAAGGTGTGCGAGATAGAAATGAGTGAATAACAACCCTTTAAATACCAGCAAAATGAATCGACTGTCTTTCCATTTGCACTGGCAAGTCAAAAAGGATTTTGGAGCGCGGTATCTGGCATGCAATTATTACACCGAGCATGTCGGCAGATTTCCATAGGGATTCTTATTTAACAGAGTCAAGTGTGTGAAGAGCTCAGAGCTAAAAAGGGCATTGTAGCTGCAAACACTTCAAACTAAATCGACACCCTTCAGTGATGCAATGTGGGGATTCTCTCGTGTGTATGTTTATTGCGCGGCATTGCTTTATCCGTGACATTTTGAACTTGTGCGTTCGTTTTTTGATTTTGTCCTTTGACTTTGATTTTGTCTTTCGTTATGGTTGCGGATACAGTCGAGGAACACATCAATGTCCTTCTGATGTGAGCACGGTGACCCCACTGACCTCCGTAGGCGTCCAATGAGCTGCTCATCACTCACGGCAGGACCTGTGGCTCTCTGGTTATTACACTCGCCCGCTCTTCTCTCATTCCCTCGTCTTGAATCGCTCACCTGGAAAAGCCAAGTGGATTTCTGTTCCTCTTTTCTTCACAATGTCTAAGTCTCCTTGCCGTCTCCGTCTGCCCTTTCTCCAAGCAATCATTAGGATAACAACACATTCACTGTCATTCACTGACAGACTTTTGTACTCTCCAGTTTATAAATGTGAACGATAAGCTTTCGCCGATTGAATTCATCTTAACGGAGTGCTTTTTTTTTTAACCCGGAGGCAAAGAGTAACGCCACATCGTTGGTTTCAATAAGGCCACGTCCTTCTCCTTTCACTTCTGCCTCGGGAGGACTGATGATGTCGACTTATTTGAGGCTGATATTTTTCTCAGGCTAACCGCTCTGCCCTCAGCTTCTTTGAGAGCGACTACTTGATTTTGATGCTCTCTCTCTAGGCCCTATTGAAATGTGCCGAGTGATCTTTGTGCGTGTGGACTATGAGATCCTATCTGCTGAGGCCACGTCCATGTCACTGCATTTTTATTCCTTCTCCATTATTTCAGACCGTCCACCAATCAAAAACCTTCCTTCTGTTTAATTGCATGAAGGTCAATGACAATGATGTGACAACTTATTAGAAACCGCAACTGATGCCATTGATTTCATAGCAGTCTTTTCCTCGGCACTTGGTTTCCAAGCAATTACCAAGCGTGCTATTTATTAATTTCATGGTTCACGGAGCATCAGACACTATAAATAGGTGAGGATGGTTGTGAAATCCCTCACAATCTTAGTGACTGCAATTGATTGTTTTATTTTTTTGCAAAGATCCTCAAGCCTTAAAATAAAGAGTTCTCCTGTATGAGTGTTGTCAGTATGGAGTATCTTGAGTGAGTACGTGCTTGCTTGTACACAGTGGCCTCAAGAAATATTCGAACACTTATGTCACGCTTAAAAATATAAGTGAAATTCATTGTGGTAACAAAATATCAAACTAATTAGCAAACAAAGCTTTTCTCAGAACCAAATTCAACCCTGTTATTTTTGTGTATAATTATATGTATACAATTAAATGTGTAATTTATTTAGATTTTGAGTTTTTAAACCGGATTTTTGTTGTTTTAACAATTATTTGGAAATTTTATGAACGTAAATGTCTCGTCACCTACCTAGTTTAAAATAATTAAGATTTGTTAATCTCTTATGCTCACCAAGACTGCATTTTAATCAAATAAAAACAGTAATATTGTAATATTTACAAAAATGTAATAATGTAATAATATAATCTTTTTTAATATATATTTTTTTATTTTAACCTGTAATCTATGCCTGTAATGACAAAGTGCCAAATCAACACATTCGAATGATTTGTGAAGGATCTTGTGACACTGAAGTAATGATTCTGAAAATGTATACAAATCAGTCATTATAGATTGTAATAATATTTCACCATATTACTGTTTTTACTGTATTAGTTCATTAAATAAATGGCCAGCATAACATACTTTTTTTTTTTTTTTATTCCAAACTTGTATTTGTGTTTGTGTATATGGGACATAATTTCTGACTGAATTACATTTAAATTATATTTTCCTGAGAGAACACAGAGATGGAGACTTTTCGATATGAAGTCTTAAAAACATATGGCTCTGCACCTGGACCAGCAGGTGTTGCAGCCTTGTGTCCTATTATTGCTCTTTTATCTCTTGGAGAAATGTCATTGTGAAGTCAAGTTCTCCACATGATTGCCTATGCTTGAGCAAAGCTTTTTTTTTTTTCTCTCTTATTAATTTTTTATTTTTTCTGATGACATTCCAAAACCTAGACAGAGACGTCGCCTGTTCGTGCCAAAATGAGAGGGTGTTGCTTGAAACCATTTGCATAGTAATTAATTACACCTTGTCAAAAAATGAGTCAGCCATGTTTGAAAACAATCCAAATGAATTAGACTAATAAAGACAAAACCATCAGCCAAGAAGTAGTTCTGGGCCTAATTCTCTGCCTGGAGACAATCTGCTACTTCTGCTTTAAATTCCAATTACAACTGACAACTTTGTGGAGGTTACAGAATTATTTAGGAAAAAGTGCTATTTAATTATTTTGAGATAATAGAAATTAAGATGCCAAAATGAATTTTCTTGTAATATATTTACTGTTTTCTGCAAAGATCTTTGAGAGTGTTATTTTGGTCTCCAGATTTAAAAAAAAAAATTTTTAAACCAGGCTTTCAGTCTCTGCATAACCCACTAATCTTTTCATTTATGCATTCACCTGAACTTCTTCATGCATATTGTTCACCATGGATCACCAGTATTTGTTGTATCATGACGCCAGAGAATGTATAACCCTGGAGTCAGCCGTCTATATAAGTCAGGCCATTTCAGGGTCCAGATTTAATAGGCCTCTGTGCATCGAGGTGTATTTGTTATTGGAGATGCTATACTTGTTACTGTGGATGTTGTTGAGACTGAATAGTTGGCTGCGTTTATGGTCATTGGACCCAATGAACTTTATGAGACCAGCTAGTCTTCTCTGGCCTTCTCTGTTTGTTTATCTCCAGAGAGAGTTTATTTTGCTGATTCATTGCTTTGCACTTCTGTGAGGGCTGAAAGGATTCGATTTTCTTCTTATTTATTTGCTTCATTTTTTCCTTGGTGTAGACCGGGGCCGCATGGAGCTTCTCTGAAGAGGAAAACATCTCCTCCAGCTAAGGTCTCCTGTGAAATGAGATTAGGAGAGACGATAAGAACGGCATAGTTTAATCTATGGGTCTTTAAACCGTTAGCCCCCCAATATCTCAGTGAGATCAGTGTTTCAACATTATGATTTTATAAATCAACATAATAGCATTTCAAGGTATGGTCCACTCAGAAATGAAAATTACAGTGAATAGCAACTGAATCTTTTTTTAAAGGTTCACAAAGGATGGAACAGCACCATAAAACTGGTCGATGTGACTTGTGAAATATATTACAAACCACACTCAGTGTTGCTATGGTTAACAGCTCACTGAAGTTAAAAATTATTATTGACAACTAAAATTTCGCAAATCATGACAAGAAACCACAATTTGGTTTGGACATTTTTTTACAGTGCACAAGAAAGCTTTTGGTCTGTGAAGAACAGACCATAATTAAAGTTTTTGTTTGTTTGTTTGTTTGTTTCTTTCTTTCTTTATTTACTCTGGATCAGAGTTACTGAGTTGAACTTGAGAAGTGGATCAGTCCTCTTCTACAGTGCACAAGAAAGCTTTTGGTCTGTGAAGAACAGACCATAATTAAAGTTTTTGTTTGTTTGTTTGTTTCTTTCTTTATTTACTCTGGATCAGAGTTACTGAGTTGAACTTGAGAAGTGGATCAGTCCTCTTCATGACCGAATCATTCCAACCAGTTTTGTAAACTGGATTAGCTGTTTAATTAAAGATCTGATTGAAAAGAATGATTTGTTCATGAATCTGACATCGCTATTCTCTGGTAAACTCTCCTGAACAATCCAAGGAGAGGTGGGGTACACTGTAAAAAAGAAAAAAATCCATAAAATTTACGGTAAAAACCGGCAGCTGCAGAATTTTACCTTAAAAAATGTATGGTGGCACTAAACACACATTATGGTTACACACATGCAACTGAAATAATGCAATAAATATTCATTTAACAGCATTAGATGAAACATACAACCCTAATGTACACAACTAATAAGAAAAAAAACTAAAAAGAAACCGTTATAACATTGACATCCGCAAACCGCTCACCCTCACGATGCCATACATGCTGTCTGCCATCTGCCCTGTACAGTGAAAACCGAGATTCATCCGTGAAGCAGTATATACATACTAGAATGGAATGTTGTGAGTTAGCAATGACATGAGTGTAGCATTTGGACCAATCAGACACACAACTTTTTGTTATATTTAACAAATAATATCGAACTCCCCATCACCTAACCAAATGGCAGTGGATCTAAAATATTAATAATTAATCATAATTAGTTATGGTTAATTATTCATATTTCCTGTTGTGAGCTAAATTCGCTACATGAGCTTCATTTTGGGTGATCTCTTTATTTTAATGGTCATAACCGTTCTTTACTCTTTTCACATTTTAGTCCCTTTTTCTCTGCACTGAAAGCTGCACACTCAGATCTGTGAGATGAGAGATGCTGTGCTGTGCATGGAAATGACAGTGCAGAGAAAACACTGCCGCTCATCTGCTGTGGATGATCTATTTCTACTAATCATAAAAGTTTATGACTTGAGACTCAGTTGATTTGATATGACCTGAAGTTCATTAAAGATGACATTGACTGCGCTCGTGCATGTGTGTGTGTGTGTGTGTGTGAGAGAGAGAGAGTGTGTCAGGCTTACGCTTCCAACGGGTACGTCACAGTCTTTGCACAGCCCTTTCTGACTGTGTCATTTAATAAAAGAAGGACTTACTGTAACTAATAAATAATAAAGCAGACTAGATTCAGCAGTTATCATGCAAATAGAAATCCTCCTTTTCCCCAGGTAATCCTCTCAGGTGTGTGGAGCTGAGCTCGGAGATTGCTTGAGTGTCGAACTAAAATAGTACCGCTATCCTAATATGCCTCTGGAAACCAGTGATGCTATTGCACAGGGACACCGGAATGCCCACTTCACACTTTTTTTTTATGAATCTGATGTGCAATCAAGCTGACGGACACCCTAGTGGTGCGACAGCTAATGGAGAGCCCTTTAAATCAAGAGAAAGAGGCTCTTGCTCGCCACAGAGAGTGTCCTTACATCAGCTTCACCTGGGGATTACATTTGGGTCACATGATTGCCACTCCTGTCCCTTGGATTTATTTATTTATTTATTTTTACAGGAAACATGAATACAATGCATTTGTTCATTCCCTTCATAGATGGTATGATAGATAGAACTCTGTGGTGTGTGGTAGGCAACTAAACTGAAGATTATTATTTTATTTATTTGTGTGACCAATAATTGGCTTATTTAAAATGTTATACTGTTTTGTCTAAATACATTAAAAACAAAACACTAAAATCAACTGGTTTAAATGCAACAGTGAATTTAGGCATTCCAACATTATAATGTACAGTATGAAAAATGTATTTACATTTTTAGATTTGCTAAAGATTTTAATAGTGTTGTTTATTTTTAGTGTGGTAGTAATGTTATCTTTTAAAAGTAATATTAAATTATTAGTTCTTTTTACATTAAAAACACCAAGGGAGTGTTGGATGACAGATTATGTTAGATGGCATTATTTTTAATTTATCTACTATTTATTTACTTAAATTAGCCTACACCACAACATGAGCCATTTGCTGCTTGCTAGTACATTGCAGGTACATTAGTGGGGTGGACGTTCTCATTCTAGACAGCTTTTTTTATTAAACAAAAATTTGTCTAGTGAAGGATGAGTCATCAATATTTTTTGGTCTGATTCTATCGGTTTCACCCATTTGGATTTAATAAGCCAGTCATATACAGTAGATGAGCAGACAATGCCTCCCGTCATGTCTTTGGACAGTGTTGATTTGGAAATACAAGTAGTTCAGAAACTCTTGCATCTATGGAATAGTCGTTTATTCGTATCCCAGTTTTTTAAGGTGCTACTGCCTCCCTCGCTTGGACGCAACACCCCTGACAATGACTTATGTAACCGTAGTTATATAAAAATTTCAGTGACAGTGAAAATCCTGGTGTTTTGTTACAGTGTGTAAGCTGACAAGATCAGATCCTGCCTTTGATCTTGTTCCCTTTGAAAAGTAAGTTATCTAACACGGGTCACCTTGCATCATCTGCTATAAACCCAGAGGATTGCTATATTTGAATGTAACAGGTAAACCCGTTTTACACAGCCCGTTATGTGTTACTGCAGATGGCTAGAGAAATTTTATGATCCGATTCTCTCTTCCTGATGTTTGTAATTGAGGTTTTGTAGGCAAACATCAAAAGCGACAAGTCTTCAGTGAAAAATAAAGGAAAGAGTGGATGGCTTGATTTTCATTCCAAATGACCGCTTACCCCTTCCCTGACCTTCAACTGGAAAAAAGCTCACGAGTTCAGTCTAGCCGAGATGGGATACTAAATACCCACAAACAAACTTTATAGGCTCTGCATGTCTCTGCGTAGGTTTGTATTCATGGCGTCTGGAGAAGAGAACTCGGCTCATGTCCTTGAGGGCAATAGTCCAGCTGTCTTATGAGGCTCCATTCACTCAGCTCTGCCATTATATGTGACTAACTGTGTTAGCTTGGTAATTAGTCAGTGTGATTAAGAGGGAAGGAAGGGGCTTTTTCCCGCTTCGAAAAATCTTAGCATCCCCTTTGGGTTGTTAACTGAGAAGGTAGGATGCTCAATTTCATCATTATTCCCTCCCACCACTGCTACGTCCATTATTCTGACAGGTATATCACTGCTTTTTGTTTTGTGTTTGCTCAAGAGAGAGAGAGAAAAACATCTGCTTTTTACATTCAGATGTAGGTTTCAAATGTCTTCGGTGGGGCACTTTGATAATTGAATAATTGATGTAATTGATATGGGTCCTCAATTTGAGCTCTACTGTTGTCCTCGTTTAAGCTTGCAATTAAGTGTGATTTGCTGAATTAGAAAATTCGCTTTTTATATCAAATGGTCTCTGTGGTTTTCTCTTTCAAAAGAGACCTGGTTTTATGTGACCGTACCAGACTTTTCAAAGCATTTGTTTTCTTCTCTGTTTTTAGACTGGTTGAAAACATGTATATTTGTTGAAAAAAATATTTAAAGTGAAGTTCTACATTTCCATTTGAAAGTATTCACGAAGACTGCGGGCAGATTTTAATAAAACGTCTCTTGTTTTAGAGTTTGAAGATGCACAAATAAACATGGATAAGCATTTGATCAAAAGCCCAGTGCTAATCTCTGTTTTATTCTGCATGTGACTTCTCAACTAGTTCAGCCAAGGATGACCAGATTGCTGAATGTCCTCAAAGCTTCCATTCATATAAACATCTTTTAAGGCTAAATCTGTCTCTTTATAAAAAAAAAATAAATAATAAATATCCTATTTGGGTAAGTCTTGGTTATCTTTTCTGATGCATTGGTGCACATCTCTTTCAAAATCTTGAGCCAACTAGGCTTATCTGCTATGATACGATTCATAAATTATACACTATTCAAAATCTTAACACTTCTGTAACTCAGGGGTTAAAGCAAAAAAAAAAATCTTTTGACTGAAAATTATTCCTTAGCCAAACCCTGAGAAGCTGCAGGATGATTTTTGGTGTGCCGGCAGAACAACAACGCGCTACATGTTTCTTTTCCCCTCATTTTTTCCAATTGATGGAAATCCGTCGTAGACTTGCTGCAATTAACGGAAATCCGTCGTAGCGACGGAGAACTTTAATCCCTGGTAACTTGAGAAGAATTGTGGACAACATATGAAACCATTTTCAGTTCCGAGTAGTTTTGTCATTTGTCCATTAACCCAGCAGTGAGACACCTTGATCTAAAATCAAAGTTTTTATTGGTTGTGCAAAATGTAAGGTTAAATACCAAAAGTCATCAGCATACGTACTGTACATTTTAAGAGTTTATTAGTTATTTCAGCTAGTTGTTAAGCTTTATCATAAGGTGCATTCACATTTAATTGTTCAGTAAATTTTCACAGGCCGTTAAATAAAAATCCACGTGATCTGGAATTTTGTGTGACGAGAAAATTTCGCAACAGGTTCAAGTTGGTCATGTGAATTTGCTGTGGTGACCAACAGAAAGCTGCTTAGTTTGAAAGTGACTGCTATGTGAGCTGTGCTTCATATATATCGCTATGCTATTGACAACAGAAAAGTGCTAAACTATGTGAACTCATCCAAGACTAATATTTACAAAGTTTTGCAGTGCATTCCCAGAAAGTTTAAAAGTTGCAGTTTTCTAGTAGGAAATCAGGATAAGCCAGCCAGATTAGTATATTACTGTCTTTAACAACCATTGCAATGAGTTAAAGGGCATATTTGATAGAGGGAGGTGAAATTGCATTGTTTCTTCATTTAAAGAACTATATCTTCATTACAATAAGCTGTTCATTGTCATTTTTAGTGAATGATTCAGAAAATCTCACAATGGCTTAGTCTTTCTGTTTCAGCACAGGGTTTGGAGCAGGGAGTCCTAGAGCTTAATGTCCCCAATGTACATGCTCTCTAATACCAAGACATTTCTATGAAAGACATTTATGTCCATCCACTGTTAGTGCCCAGAAATGAAACTAGTTATCCTGAACCCGTAGGCGGCCTTATGGTAAAGTATGAATGTAGCTTCCAATCTATGATACTATGATGAACTAGATGTGTGTGCTAAGAGAAAGACAAATATAAAAAGATATTAAAAAAGAAAAAATATATATATCAGTAGAGCTGTGGATACCGCAGGGGAGCACAGAGAGTGACTTTACTGGATTACACTTTCAAAGAAACCTTTTGCGAATGCGAAAACTCTATTAATAGAATCTGTGATCATGGAGTGAATATCACTGCTACGCTTACAGTATATTACCTTATGACTGCCTATTTAATCTTTTCATCTGAGGAGCATTATTAAAGATTTACCTGCTACATATGAACGTAATTCTCTGCACAATTAAATGCATTCATTTTTATAAAAGGTTAGAATGATTAGCCAGTCACCTAGCTTGAAATATGTCTGCAGGGCAGAAGTCTTCGTATTTCATAGAAAATATTAAATGAATATCACTGAGCCAAGGTTCCTACAGGGCATGTGTTTTGACCAGTCTGTATGACAGGCTAATTTATAATACTGTGGTGGAAAAGTGAATTATTTGAAATCTTGTAAATGCTGGCAGGTCATGCCCTTCCTTTGATCCCTGTGATCAAATTGAATTTGCCCCTGTATAAAAAGAAGACCTTGCGTTTTGAATGTGCTATTCGTTTTACGCCCGCTGCCTTGTGATAGACACAGATGGATGCATGCGCAACTAGCTTCTCAACCTTGTAAAAAATGGATAATCGTAGTTTTGAATAACATTTCACCTGACATCTCATCTTCTCTGGAAGTCTGCCAATTAAATCCGGTATTTTCAGCGTTATTCAGAGGGGGCGTTTTAAAAACAATTATCTCCAGAGATGCGAACATCCTTCACGACCGTTTCATTGAACAGAATGGTATAGATTCCAAAGCAATTGTGTGTTGAAATTAATGTTTTATTGCATACAGTATGTCTGACGTTAAACTTGTAATATATTACCATTTAAATTGTCCCTATAGTGCACTTGGAAATAAGGTAATTGGGGTTTACTGAGGCATTGAATCTAGTTAGCAACCTTGTTGCCTAGTTTTTAGCGATACTGAAAACTGAACTCAAATGGTTTCCACCGTTTATTTATTCAAAGCAGCACAAGCTTGTTTATTCCAGACCAAAGAGTTTGCATTTATGGTCTAGAGATCCCATAAATTCAGTGCCCTTGCAAGGTGAATGAAGTCCCTCTGGAGTTCTTTGACCTGTTAAGGCCTTTATTTTGCCCCCCACTGTTGTCGCCGGCAAAGGCAATTGCATTTTAAGATGTGCTTTACATTACAAAGGTGGAATAATGTCCATAGCCTGGAGTATGCAGCTACCGCGAACACAGCGGTTATTACGTGCACTGCCGAGAGAGTGGACCGTAGAGGCCTGTCCCATTTTGCTTTTAAACAGTCCACTGGATCTGTCCTAAAATCCAAATGGCTGATGCTGCTGACCAAAAGTAGGGCATTGTCTGCTTCAGTGTATTTTAAAGAAACCACTTTTAACTGAATGACTAAATGTGAAATTTTTTTAAAATTGTTTTGGCCATTACAGTGCAAATGTCCGTATCCATAGAATTCTTTTGGTCTGAATGTCTCGAAGGTCTCAGAGTGGAGTATTTTGGTGAGCAGCTGGGAAAGTGTTCTCCCTCAGGTCCGAGCAGATTTTATCAGCGCTGGTGATAAATGTGAGCCTCTGTCACAGGTTGGTGGTGAGAAGCCTGTTTACTTGAAAGGAAATTTCTGTCAGAGTAAAGGTCAAGTTCTCTCGCTTTTTCTTCACGATCCAGGAAGGAAATTGCTTTTGCGTTTAGAGGTGCAACAAGGGAGGCGAGATGATGACACACACAGCATTCATAAAGACGTCTCCGGAGTCTTGGACAGTATTTTAGGTCTCTCAATTGGTGTGAAGATCTCAAACGTGTGATAACTGATGAAATTGTGATTTGTTGACAGAGATTATTTGTAGCCTACTGTAGGATGGAATCTTAAGTAGTGCTCTTCAAGGAACAGGTCACTTTAAAGTATTTTTTTTTTTTACACTACACTCACCCTCATATCATTCCAAACTGGTGTGTTTTATTTTGGTCCATGAAATACAAAAGTATCAGAGTATTTGAAGTATTTTTCAATAGGGGGGGGGGTTGAAGTGTTGGGGTTAATGGATTGCAAGTAACACAAGTTACATAATCAGATTACTTTTTTTCCAAGTAAGTAGTCAAGTAATGCATTATTTCTTTTTTACTTTTTCAAATAAGTAATGCCAGTTATGTTTTCCCATTTATTTACAGCATTTACAGTTTTCCCATTTATTATTACAACATGGGGACAGCTCTCCTGTCCCCATGTTGAGAGAAAATGTAAGTCCAGAGGCATTGTGTGCGCAGTGTGAACATGATGCTTACTGTAGTTCTAGACCAGGGCTGTCCAAACTCGGTCCTGGAGGGCCGGTGTCCTGCAGAGTTTAGCTCCAACTTGCCTCAACACACCTGAATGGAAGTTTCTATGCCTAGTAAGAGCTTGATTAGCTGGTTCAGGTGTATTTAATTAGGGTTGGAGCTAAACTCTGCCGGACACCGGCCCTCCAGGACCGAGTTTGGACAGCCCTGTTCTAGACTAAATGTTAACATGCATTTACTCATCACACTTGCAAGAAAAATCATTCAGTATTACTCAAAATTCATTTTTTTATTGCTGAAGAGGGTTGAACCTCCTTTTCCTGCATCCTATTCTTCATGCAATTCAGAATGGCTGAGGCTTATTCATGTCAACTTTCAGTGTGAAAGGGTGAAAGTGTGAATTTTTTTATTTGGCATCAATGATATCAAAATCTTGAGTGATGAGTGTCGAGGTAAAATTTTGTAGCATGAATATGATCATGAATGACATTTCAGCAGTTCAGTTGGGGGGGGGGGTTATGACTTTCATAACAGTGCATAAGTCACATGGACCACTTTTAGGGTACTTTTTCCTTTATATGAAGATAACTCACAGGAAAGACGCTGATTTATACATATAAATATTTTACAGAGAACATCAGGGATAGAACATTTCCTAGAATCCTAGAATTGGTTCATGGCCAGAGCTTTTAAACGGTGGCATTTGCTGTTAGTATAAAAACTCTTTGTGCGAGTATAATGCAGACAGATTGACAGGCTGAATGTAGTGTGAAGGGCCTGGGGAATAGGCTAATTGGAATGAATGAAAGATTTGAATTAAGGAAAGTCAGAGGTGCTGCTTCCTCCCCTAATCGCTTTTCTCTCCAGGAAAGAGCCTGTTTCCCGTTGAGGTTAAATTAAGCTGTTTAGCGGGTCGCCGTGTGTCATTGGCTCTTTGACCTCCCTTTTCTCACAAGCTGAGCTTCGTGTCTGGCACATCTGACTATGCACTCTGATCTTCCAGACTAAAAGGAAAACCGCAGAAACGATATAATGTTACAGGCTCTATGCGCCTATTTCGAGCATGTTATTGGAAGAATGCCACAACGCTAATTAATGATCATCTAAATTGTGATTCTTTGGGCAACATTGATCTGCTGGGAGGTTAATTTAGCACCAGAAAGAAACTTGATGAACTCGTTTTGATGGCTAAATTGATGTTCATCATGGCTAACACCTGCAGCTTGATTGTCCAGACTGATTCTCTGAGGGCTTAGAGTGCTGAAACTCTGGCACTGGAGGTGCGAGACATGCACCACTGCCTATTGGCTTGACCTTGCTGTGAAGAAAATAGAGACATGAAGGAGGGAGAGACAGAAAGAGTAAAGGGTGAAAAAAACAAGTTCCATAAAAGAGATGAAAGGATCCTCACTGTCCCAGAGAGCCATTGTCTCACCCATGTGGCACAATAAAGAACTGAAGACACTTGCTGAATCTTACATTAATCCTCGTGTTTGCGGCAATCGAGGTTACACCTGAGCAGGAGTGCGCTCTCCTTCATTCAAAGGTGAGAAAACAACAGTGGATCTATTTCTATCTCAAAGTGGTGCATAGCCGGAGGAGGCACTTGTCCTGATGGTTAGACAGCACACCTCCACTTAACCCCGCTAGGGACCACCTGCCTACCCTGAAATGGGCTTCCGGTGGGGGAGGCCACACTGATTTCACTCACCCTATGTGAGCTTCTGTCGGCCTCTCAGGGTGTTATTGCACATCTTGTCCTACTGTGGTACACACATTGCGTTCTCCAGCCCATATGACAGCACTGATGCATGCTGTACCTGCACTCTCAGAAAAAAAGAGGTGCAAAAGCTGTCCCTGGGGCAGTTATACATTTGTACCTTATTTAAGGTGCATATTCATACCTTAGAGGTACATATTAATACCTAAAGTCTACATATTAGTATCAAAATGGTATATATTAGTACGTTTTGAAAGGGGCTTTGTACCATTTTTTTCTGAAAGTTTGCCAGACCTTTCCTCCAGTCTTATATAATACCTATGTGGTTTGGGCCTGTGTCACAGTACTTATGAAAGGCTAGAAATGCTCTTGAAGAGGGCAGAAAAGTATGATGGGGAGGAAATTACCTCAGCCAAACTCAAACTCACGTTGCCCACATAAGCACCAAGGCTCAACGTGTGCAACGTATGTCCTTTTCTCCTCTTGACTAACTCCTATATTTGATCTAAATTTACAGACGAATGCACAGCTGTGCCTGTCTTTCAAAGGCAAACCTCTATCGTGGGGTCCTCTCCACATGATCTCCAGCAAAAAGGCCAAATCTGTTTTTGCGTTTAGACCCAGATAGTGAGCCTTAGCGGGGGAGGCTCTTTCTCAAGCTCATCCTGAAGATAAGGCCTTTAGCACTCAAAGCTCAGGGACAAGATCACTCTGACTGAAACAACTTCAAAGGCAATTTTCCATACCTTTGCTCTTCAGTACATTCACTTCCTCTTCTTATCAATTGAACGCCCTCCCCTCTGTGAACTCCTCCTCCAAGCTTAAATGCCTCTCCAAGATGTTTGTATTCACTCAGTGACATGATGAAATATGAGGCTCCATTTAAATCCCCAAAACCAGCCCAGTGGGCACATGTTGTTTGTTGGCCTGTGTGATGAATTGTATTAGTGTGCGGTGGCAGGCCTTGCTAGTGCTTTAATAAGATAATGCTTTGACTGTTTCTTATTAAAATACCTTGTTTTCTGATAGCTCTAGTTTCAAATATGCCTTTTATTAGATTTTATTTTGTTATACTGTGCCCTTGTTTTTTTTTACAAAGCTGTACCAGAGAAAGGTAATTGTTGATTTCACAGTTTTGGGAATAGCAATTGACCTATTTGGCTGATTTACATTTACTGTGACTAGAAGCACATTGAACTGTTGATATTTCTACATGCCTGGTTTACAACTTAAATTTTTCTTAAATTATGTTTGAATGGACTGGAATAACATAAATGATTTGCTCTCACAGGCTCCATTAAATGACTTGACACATTTCCTTTTGGGTGGGATTGTGTTTTTTTTTCCTCTCTCCAAATAGCCAATAAACTTTTAATTGAAACACAGCCATGTACATGGCTACATGGCAGTCAGTTACTCATGGTATTTGGGGGTGGAGCATTTTTATTGTAGAGGGCATATCATGTGTAGTGCAGGATGAGTCATCAATTGTCTGTCCATCCGTCCATCCATCCATCCATCCAAAGAGAAAAGTGTTTAAATTTGGAATATATGCATGTCTACTAATGGTTAAAAAATAATAATATATCTAAAAAAAACAATGCATAAGAAATATATGTATATGCACAACTGTCATTCATTCATTCATTCATTCATTCATTGTCAGTGCATTAGCGAATAGATGACCTCAAATCTAATATACACAAATATACTATACAGTATTATATAAAGTATCTGCTAAATGACTAAATATAATATATTATAATTTTAATTTATTATTATTTTTATGTATTTTTAAATAATGGTAATAATAATAATAATAATAATAAAAAAAAACTAAACAGTGACATTAAAAACTAAAAATGCTTAAAGCGAATTTGGGCATCACATTACTATGTGTCTACACAGTACCATAATGCAGTTAATTGCCGTGACATCAGTGGCCCTTTCCCTTACGACATTGGCTTGTCAAAGTGAAGGAGTGAGTGAATGAAGGAAGGGGATAGACAGAATGAGATTTTCAGTGGGATTTGGGCTCCTATATCCCTAGCCATCCCCCAGAGTCGTTCCCCGTGTGTGTGGCAGTCGTACCAGGGGACAGACAGGAATAGATCTGTTTGAATCACACACAGTGCAGCCCTGTCAATGTCACTGCCATCATTCCCCTGTGGACTTGAGCACTAACTAGGTTACCTTGGATCACTGATTCCACTCTCTTTTATGTTTCCTTTCCCAACACGTTTTACGTTCTCCATCAGGCTGTCTGGGGACTAATCAAAGCCGACAACCTCCCACCTCCCCACACCAACCCCAACACCCGGTGCAGCCGGCTCTGGCCCGTACACGGACCGCAAAGTTCGGATTAGTTTTTAAGTTCCATTGTGATTATTCTTATCTGCTATCAAATTGAAGCTGAGCAACATTTCACAATGGGCTTCCAACTATGAATATAGAAGAGTTTAGACAGCGAGAGGGTCCTTGGGGGGTGTTTGCACAAATAGGATATGAAAGCCCTCGTTATCAGTGACTGCTAATGTTTGCAGAGATAAGAGGCCAGACTGCTGCAAGCCTCCTGGAAGAAAAAAACATCTGTGAATGCACCACGTACAGCCTTGCGTCACGTATCCATATGTACTATTCATCAAGGCTCAGTGACATGGGGAAATAAGCAGGGCTGACATTACTGCATGCCGAGGCGGCCGGATACGTGTACGCGTTGGGTTAGAGGGTCACGAGATTGGCTGCAGACAGATGTTGATGTCCCCCAGCTGTCGGAATCTGCCGTCATATTACTTTCGCAGTGCGATCTTTCTCCCTCTCTTCCCGTCCCGTCTCGCTCTTTCTGACTCCTCCGTAATTGCCTTGTCGAGAATTTGTGGTTCTTCATAAACCGGCTGCTGTCGGATAGCCCCTCCCGTGGACAGTCCTGGAAACAGATGTCCGAGTCACCGGCCTCCATTAGTCCGGCCCTCGCACGGGGATAACTCATTGCTCCAGACCGGCCTCCAGACATCAGGCTCGCTTCTCGCATTCATCTGGCCTCAGAGCCAGAGAAGGAGTTTAAAAGAGAGATGGAAAGACAGACAGAGAGACGCTGGGTGTCTAATGACAGGGCATGGTGCCATGTTGTTTCTTTAGCCCACGTTCGTTCCTGAAACTCCACCGCCAGTGCGCCTGCTTGCAGTGTCACTCCATTTTAGACACTCATTAAGGTCGTGTACGTCTCTCTCTGTCACCGTGCGCAAGTCCGCGGTGGTTACCTGCCGAAATTGTCCTGCCACGAACATGATTTCGTGTTTGTTCTTGGGCCAATTATTCATTGCATGCTGACATTTCGGCAACATGTTTGGCGTACTTTTCCACCCTGCGGGGCCTTAAGAGGAATCTGCGATGATCAAATGATGCAGTCCTAGAGAGGACTGAAAAAACGGTAAATGTTAGAGGTAATCGGCCTCATTTCTGAAGGAATCTAATCCACCCACGTTTTCATCATAAATCTCCAGACATAATTATTTTCAAGGACTGTGAGCTTCTGTACAGCTTTATTAATCAATAAAAATACTCATATTAAAGCAGTAAGTGGTCTTTGGCTGTCTTCCGAAGCTTGTTTATTTGAAGATTACTGTTGCACGCACTGCAGCTCCTGGAGCCTTGGAGACATGTCTCGGATTGAATCATGGGACAGTTGAATTGGTCGCTGTGGGGTCCTTTTTTGATAGTTTCACTCAATCGATGCTGAAGAGCGAGGCTCGTGGACATACCTAGCAGGAGTCTCATGTAATCCCGACCTCACCCCTCCTCACGCCTGTGATTGGCTGAGAGGGGTCTCAGCTTGTTGTTTGAAGGGGCAGATTGCAGCAGATTGGTGCAGTGCTGCTGAGGCTGAGGCTGGCATGCTGATACCAGGGAGTAATTGACTGGCACCATGATCTAGCCCACAAGAGTACATGACTCTCTGAGACGCTAATGAGAGCAGAGCACCTGTTAGCCATAGACAGGCCCCACACGGGAGAGAGTGAATGAGGGACAGAAAACCATCCAAATTCACTAGGCTCACCATTTGGAAGAGTAACAGCTCTCAGTTTATTTTAGAGTTATTTAGGGGGTATTGAAACACGATAGAGAAAAGAGTTTGTTACTTTTCCTCTACAGCTGAAAAGACCTCTATAGAAAAGGAAATCTGTGTGTCTGTCTGTGTATCATTCTATCTATCATTATATCGCTCTGTCTTTCTACCTATTGTTGTATCTACAGTATCTATATTTCTATAGTTCTATCTATCATTCTATTGCTGTCATTCTATGTATCATTCTATCTGTCTTTCTGTCTTGCCGTCCATTGTTCTATCTATCCATCCTTGCATTCAGCCATCCATCTATTTGTATATTTGTATTTTTTTCACACAGCATTTTAATTACTATTTTTTCAAAACTTTCAGACAAGGCCAAAATTCAAAGCTTGTGTTGGCAAGCTTTCTTCATTTTTTGGGGTTTATGATTTATATGAATTTTAATTAAATTTTACTTATGAAGTATGCACATTCAATTTAATTTTTACTTTTGGATTCAAATTTTAATTGGAATTCTGCATCCTGTTTGCTACCTCAATTCAAATCCAATCCAAATTCAGGAAATTAATTAAATTTTGGCACTAGCAAGTTCAGGCATATAGGGTTCATTATCATTGAATGCATGGCAAAATATATTTTGAATGCAGTGGAGGCTGCTTTCAATAAATCCAAATGAATAAATGTAATGTAAATAAAATGTGTTCATACTAGTTGTAGAGGAATGCACAGTAAATGTGAGATGTTGCGCTGGAGCTCATGAAGACTGCATGCACATGCTGATGAATGCAGTCTATTGTACTGCAATGGATTCCACCAATCTGTCTATTTCCCAGTTATCAAAAGTCATAAATAATCAAATTTCTGTAATGAATCGAGTTTCATTATGACCTTTTTATGAATATGGATAAGGCAATGCTATATTCACTATGTCACTTGTTATTTATCTCTTGATGGAGTGGTGTGAATCGCCACAGATAATCTCGGCTGTCCGCTTGGTGCGAATTAAGCCCATACGCCCCCTCCTTGTACCCTCCCTATGCTTTCCCACAATCCAATCTTGACAGCCCGACTGATGTAGACGATAAGCTGGAAAACCAGGGTCTCAGCCAATCTCCCCCGGCCACCTGCCCTGTTCAAACCAGCGGCAGAAATCATATCATCTGTAACCTGTGAGAAAAGGCCAGGACACTATGGGATCTTTTATTAGCCATCTGACCTGTGTGTGTGTGTGTGTGTGTGTGTGTGTGTTCGTGTGAATCACCCTCACTGATGCTCTCAGATCTTGTCTGTCATCTAACGGAACTTTGCAGACAAGTTTCTCTACAACAGCCTTATGTTCAACTTTGTTTTTCAAGTAGCGTACTGATAAAGTTACATGATGGCGAGTCTAAACAGTGGTTTCAGTACCGCACTGCTTCTCTGTTCTTAAATCACATGTTTTGTCTCATTCTCTCACTCTGTAGTACATCATTGAACAAATGAGCCAATTAACAGTGCTGGTGGCTCACTTTCTCGCAGGGGATTTGAAGGAAAGCGCTTTGAGGAAGCTGGCAGATGGACAGGTGGTATTGTTGGAGATCATATCTCTCTTTATTACCTGCCTGTGATATCAGCTCCTGTGTACCTCTTACGGACACCAGTGGAAGTCTGTGTAATATGAAATAGGAAATGTCATTTTATGATGTTACTGTATATACCGAAAGGATCAGAGCGCTCTGTGTAGATTTAAAACTCACTGTGTTCGATATGATTGGCCAAACAAGCATATGGGTATATCAGTGATAGTTTGAAAGATGCTGGGAATATGTTGACAGTTTCCGCTGCAGAATTATCTGTCATGTACCGGAGTGACAGGTTGGTTCATCCCCCCTGATAGTGATGCAGTGATGCAATCAAACAACTATTGCTCCACCCTCGTTTCCATCATTCTCTCCAACACACAAATGCAGATCCAAGCACACTTTGATGTATATGTGTTAATTCAACTACGGACACTTTTAGTCTTGTAGACTTTTAGAAAAGAAGCAATCTCAAAACGCTTTTCAAACTTTCACCAGTGTATTTATACATACATCATTTTTTTCCCCTTATGAAAGACATGAAAATTTTCACCGCATTGTCATTTCCATATCTCAAATGATGTATTGTTATTCACATTGTGTAATGGAAATTACACTGACATTTTGAAGATATTTGGAATAAAACACCAGTCTCCTTTGTCTTGCAAAGGCTAATTTCATAGCATCCTCAATACATGCAATTAAACCATGTTTCACACTTTTTGCATGATTTGACAAAATTACAGCTTGATTGAAAATGATGCACAATAAAAATATTCTGTTCAGAAGTGATATTTACCTTGATTTTTCTTTGTTTTCTTCACACTTCACATCAGATGTCTGATATTTTTTTGCTCAAGCCATTTATTAACACTGATTTATGCAAACTTTTGAAAAACTTTGTTAGGTGCCAAATAGTTTGGTTTGATGTAATTTGGAAAATGGGCAGTTTGAAATGAAATCAAAAAATTTCACTCTTAATTTAGATTATAATTTTAAATGTTATGACAGATTTTCTGGGTCTGGGACAGATTTAAAGTGACGTCATATGACGTTGTTAAAAAATAACATTATTTTGTGTATTTGGTGTAATGAATGCGGTTTAAGGTTAAAAAAACACATTATGTGTGTTGGGATTGGCCGAATTCCTCAAGCGTGTGACGGAAATGTTAAGCCCTTACCATACGGTGATGCCGTGTCCCGGCGTGACGAGACAAAACCAATAAAACCCATTATAAACGAGGCATTTGTTGCATCCAGTGGGGACATAATTACTGATTATAATGACTTATACTGTCTTTTTACGCGTTGCGTTGCATCGCGCCGTGCCGCGTAAACATAAAACCATGTCTGCATTTGTGGTCGGAGATATGACAACCAACAAGCGCTACTCTACACTGCTCAAAACTCGCGTTTGAATCATCAGTGGCAAATCCTTTAAATATGAAAATGTACTTACAGGCTGTGAGTCAGCATTATTTGTCAGTATCAAAGACTGTGGTCAGCATGCGCGCTGAAGGGGAAACAGGGGAACTGAATTCACCGGAACACTGGCATTGTAGGCTACTCTTCCATGAAACAGTACTCATCCTCCGTAAAATGCGTTGCACACATCTGAATATTTGGTTTGAACTGTTCTGGAACAGTGTTGTAAATACAACTTAACCACTGATTTCTAGTTGTGTCCTCTTTTGGAAGGCCAAACAAAGTAGTTTCGCTTTCACAAGGAAACACACAGCGTCTCCACGATATGGCAGCAGCAACAACTACAGCGAGAATCAAAGTTGTGCCTTCTTTCTTTGCGTGAACATTTGGGCGGTGTTGTGCTAATCTTCCCACATCCTAACGTAGACATGTGGGGGCATGTTTGAATGAGGCGTTTTAGGAGGGCGTGGACGAGTCTCAACTTTTATAAAGAATATCTCTTTGAGTTTGAGACTTTAGCCTTTGCAATTTTAGGGATCTTTTCTATTCACAAACAGCTTGTAACACTCCAAAGAGAAAGGAAAACTTGAAATCGCATCATATGACCCCTTTAAAACAATCTATGTATACATGTACAGGACTGCCAATAAACTGATATATCTTGACCTTTTGGGACGAAATTTCAACCGAGGAAGACCGAGGGCCCAATAATTGCTAAGTGCAGCCCAGCATGGATACAATCTGCAGTTACACATACAATTTTCAAATTGCATTTTTAAAAGTAGCACATTTAAACAATGAAAGCACACTAAAATGTTTCTGAGACAGTTTTGATGTGAAATTTTAAACCTGTCAGTTTGCATACCAAAACCCCTCTGGGATGTAAACGTGCCTGAAGTTGAAGAAACTGTGATACTGTAAATGCACAAACATCTGTACGTATGCATTTGGATCACCCTCTGTTGATTATTTCCAAACTAATGAATTCAGTTCCCATGATATCAGCCTGTAATGAATTAGCAGCTGTTGACAGTTGTCTGCAGGGATACAAGTAATAGAGAAATCCAAGTAATGGCACATTTTTCATTACGCCCTTTCAGAAACGGTTTCCATTCTTCCTCCGCCTAAGGTGAAGAATGCGCCAGTATGTCGTTCCCCCGAGTGGAATTGACAATAACAACCCACACAACTGTTTACGTCTTTCGTAACTTTATTACTATTGATTTTTGACACTAAGGGATGAGATCTATAGAGCGATTTTCACATTGTTCTGTAGACTGTACGCCGCATGGCCAGGATTGATTGAATTATAGCGTATAGCTACTACAGGCGTGAGCACGGTTAATGTATTTATCGCTGTTGTATATTATTCCTGGAAAATGTTCGTTGACAACAATGTTCCAATTCATCAACATAACATTGACCTTTACTTCCAATTCACCGCTATTCTGCTACTCGTGTTTTGCCGCATATCCACACAAGTGCAATATATCCAGCTTTAATCACAAATTTCATTATGCCGCTGATTATAAATGCTCAAAACATCTTAATCTCATAGGCGATTCTGAGCCAAACTTGTCTCCTTTGGTCAATTTGTCAGTTTGCCAGTACAGGGAGGGCACCTTGGGGCCGACTGCTGGTCATTTCTCTGTGTCTGACAGGCCTCTCGCTAGACCAGGGAGAAACAAATGTGTTCCGCTCAGCAAGCACCTCTCCACAACCCTGTCATCGGCGCTCATTAGTCAAACGCTGCTTCTCAGCAAATGTGACACCGATCGCTTGCTTCATGTCCACAAGCAGCCGCTCCCGAAGGCGAGCTGTTTTTAGAGATCTTCCAGTAGACACGGAAAAAAAGCCCTACAAAATATCTGATTTCACCTCAGCCGCAGACGTTTCATCAAAAATTGAAGCGAACACAGATGAACACTGAGTCTGTTTGTGTGTGTCCACAACCCCCCCCCCCCTTTCCGTTTAAGTGCAGTGACTCTGCATCCCTGTACGTGAGGCGCACACTTGATCTCACATTAAACAGCCATGCATGCTAATGCATATGGTGCTTTATCATTTTTACTGATTCTAATTACATTTCGGTGGCAAGATAAGCTATGATCTAGTAAATAATTTATAGATTTAGCAAAGTAAATTGCAATCAGGCTTACAGTTTGTTGTGCTTAGAAAAAAACATGAACATGAATTTAGTGCAGTTATGAGTGTATATATGAGCATATTTTGAGCTCATAACCAAATCATTAACATGATTTTTCCTCTTTAAATTCTTGTAGGAAGCACTTAATTGTGCTGTTAGTTAAAGGACTGTTTTTCAGCCATGCATTTATGAAACTATGCCCATTGTTAGGCTTTGTCTCATGGAAGTTAAAAATATCAATAGTATGTTGGCTAAATAATTAAAAGACAATCGATGTGAAGTGCATTTGAACCAGTGGGCACTCCATGTTGGTGTTTTGATTAGTTGTTTGGAGTGAGTGTGAAGTAGGGTAACAAACAGAGTTTTTGGAAACTCAGTGTTTCTATCCTGAGAGGTAAGGGCTTCTTAGCTGCTCCCATTGTGTGTGTTCTTGTATGAGAACTGAGAGTACTTGACGCTCTGGGACTTCAGGAAAGTTTTTTGTATGATGTGAAATATTTTGGTGATGTTATGTAAGAATCGGGTTAAGAGACTCTTTTTACAACAGAGCCTTGAGGTTTATGAAACTAAGGACGCATGTCGATATGTTATAATGACAACACGGTGCTCCTAAAGCACGAGTTGCCCATGCCATTTTTGCAAAGGATTACCATTTCAGAATCGTAAAGAGATGTTACAAGCCATTGATCTGACACTAAAAATGTAGATGGTTAAGGAAAGCTAAGGATATTGGATTTTGTGTTCACCAGACGCAAATGTCTCACTGGACTTAAAGCCACTTTATTTCATTTGAAATCTGCAATAATGTTAACTATTTATGTTGTAAGAATTAACTGAGAATATTTTTAAAGAGTTTGTTACCTGTTAAAATGTTCATTATAAATGAATGTCATGTTATTGACAAAATTCATCTAAGTGGCAAAGACCATTTTATTAAATGTAGGCCTATTTAAACCCCAAAAAATCCAACTCATCTGCTGTTGTAGTTGGTTCAACTTTTATAAATCAGTATTGTACATTAGAAATAATGAGCTATTTCTATCTGATCTAACCACTAAATGTTGGTTTGTTGGTGTAACTTTGGATGATTCAGTATGTTAATTAGTATCTTTGACTGTATGTGTTACAGAAGGGTCATTTCTCAGTTTAACTTTTTCAGTGTTATAGACAAACTATCGAGATGAAAAGCTGTGATCAAATAATAGGTAAACAGAAACTTCATATAAACATCACAAGTCTTTGCGAGTTTTTGTCAGCATTATTTATTTTATATAAGAATCATGTTTGACAGTGCGTAAGCAACATAACCGAGTGCTGTTGCGATGTAACACCCATCATCTCACTGATATCAAGGCCAGTGTTAATGCCAGGACAGCAGCTGCTGAGCTCAAACGCACAGACCTGCTGCGAAACTCAGACACCTCTCATGCCAACTGGGAAATGAAGCCTGTGGACTCTACGCCACTAGAACACCATACTGAGTAAGTTTCGTCGTATTTCTTACCAAGTTCGCCCATTATTTTGAAAGATAAAAAGTGGCTCATTCATTTTGGTGAGAAGAGAATAAGACATAACAAGGAATGTCCGAAGAGAAAGTGAGCGTTTTAGTGTGTCGCCTCCCAAAGGAGAACCTGAGGAGGTTCTGTGGGTTCTGCTATTGATTTGGCTCGGTCTCAGGTCCTGTTTTCCACTTCACTGTAATGAGAAGACTGGGGATCAAGACTACAGAGGGGAAAATAACTCTCACAGAAAATAGCATCTATAAAGACAGCCAATTTACACAATTTCTCTGAAAAGAAAGATGGACTACACAAGGAAAGTTTTTAGTGGGCTAACTTTTGGACATGCTGTTGCATGACAAACACGGAAACCTGTGTGGGACCGTGATTGTATCTCCTTCCTTTAAGGTGGCCAAACAGGGTTGTAAATAGCATCTGCCCATTAAAGCGTGTTGTATTGAGCGACATGTCTGCCAGACGCTGTCCCATCAAATGGATTCGATAATTATATAGCCTTTTACACGTTTTTACTTCTTGCAAAATGATCTTATCACACTCTGATATGGGAGCTCGCAATCCTGGCACGTCTGCTGAACTTCCTACACAACTCATATGTGCTGTGACTTTTGGAGAACACGCACACATTCACACCAACATGCTGCACCAGTACCTAGGGTGTACTTTTAATGCCAGGGAAACACATGGCCAAATGTACATTATGCAGCACAAACTCTAATAAAGCAAGCTAATTGGAGTTGGCTTTGTGCTCTACTGATTTCCATCATTAAAATGCGGCTCGCCTTTCTGAGACAGAGCCAGCCAACGTGGCACTGCACTAAGGAACAGTGGCCAAAGTTAGCATGACAGCTAGTGCAAGTGATTCCTCTAGAGGACCCTTGGTGGAAGAGTTAACAATGTGTGTCAAAAGATAAAGTGAATGATTTGACTCCATTTCAATGAAGACACAGCAGCTCTAAGCATTATTAGCAATGCTTTAAATATACACACATTCATATCCTGAATGATTATCCGAAACGTGCCACCCATGGTTGTCTTCTTGTTCATGACATAACTTTTAGTCACAGTTTTTAAATGAGTTTACTGTTTACCGATTCATATCAGATAGACATGAGTACAGCCTATTCGGTGTCTGCTTATCTTACGCTTGCACACTTCGTTTTAAAAGCAAGCGCTTTCAGACTTTTCGAGTGCGCTGTACAAAACCTTGCCCATCTTTTGTGGCGCAGAGTTTATTGTTAGGTGGAAGCTCAGAGGACTTGTCATTTGATTGAATTTTGTTGACCTAAGCACACCATGCAGAACACTTATCGACACATGACCAGATCGAGGTTGTCATACATATTGGGGAATCTGATGAGTGGGAGCGAAGCGGCACAATGGAGGTTAAATTGAATCTTCTTGCGAAGGCCAGCAGGGGAGCCAGGTGGAAAAGTTTATAAACAAGGCTGCCTGAATGATACACTGTGTTCGACGCACCATGCTGAAAGTCAGTGACGAAAACAGCTCGAAATATTCTAAATATATTCTAAATATAATAAATGGAAAACGAATAAAAAATAGCTACACATACTGTATATATTGTGCCCTATTGGCATTTAAAGTGGACGGATGTCTGTCCTTGACGTTCTTATGCATTCAGCCATTGTAAAAGTCTGTGAATGTTTCACTGATGCTATTGTTGATCCTGGCATTTGCGTCACTTAAGGTCCTTTGACATATAATCAGGAATTCAACCTTTTTTTTTTCTTTTTTTTTTTACATGTGTGCTGTATGGTGTTAAATTATGTAATAGGACACTTCATAGCAGGTGATAGTTTAGTTGACATTTAGTTTTATTTTTAGTCACATATAATAAGTTGGTGTGGACTAGACATCTCTTAAAATAAAATAAAATACTAACTTCACAATAAACTTCATTCATTAATTTTTTAATGCACAATACACTACCATGTGTATATAAGTTTGGAATACTTCTTTTTAAATAGTAATATTGTAGAATATTATTATAATTTTAAAAAGCTGTTATCTATTTCAATGTATTTAAAGCCAGTTTTGATGATTAATACAATATTTTTGTACTGTAACAATTATAGGCTAGATTTTTTTCTAGGATTCTTTGATGAAGAGTTCTTTTGGAATATTATGAATCTTTTGAATATTATAATTGTTACATTGTCCCTTTTGATTAATTTAATGCATCTTTACTGAATAAAGTACAAGTTTTTTGATCATGTGGCACTAAAGACTGGAGTAATGGCTGCTTAAAATATTTAGAAATACACACAAGTTATTTTAAATGGAAATATTTCACAGTTTAATGATATAACATGTTTAGATTACATTGTAAAACATTGTAGGCTTCACTGTAAAAAAAAAAAAAAATCTGTAAAATTTGCCAAAATGTTACCATAATAAAATACAGTAGCAATATTTTAGGTTTTACGGATTGAAGTTAAATTTGCATTTAAAAATGTATTTCATTAACTGATATAATGTTAATATACCAACCTATTTGAAGTACTGAAATCTGTTTAAAGGATCTCTCCACTATTTTTGAAAATAGGCTCATTTTCCAATAGGCTCTTATTCCGGCGTAATAATCAAGGAACTTTGCTGCCGTACTATGGGTGCAGCAGGCGCAATGATATTACGCAGCACCTGAAAATAGTCCCCAGCACAGTCCCTGTGCAGGCAGGTGGTCACGTTGGTTATGTTGACGGAAGTTAGCCTATTTTCAGGCGCTGCGTAATAGTACGGCAGCAAAGTGCCTTGATTGTTACGCCAGAATGAGAGTATAGTTCCTAGCCATATCGGCCTAGAAAATCGCAACTTTTCTACCTACAGAAGAGTCATGTTTTAAATGGGAAAAATATAGAAACTCTTTGGTCATTTTTGAGCGAGATGCTAACGGTCTAATCCGATTCAATGATCTATACTAAGCTACAGCTAATAGTGCTACCGCCAGACCCGGAGATCGGCTGAATGGATTCAAAAACGGTAAAACTAAACTGTTTAACTCTAGGGGAGTTGGAAAAT
>NW_015505458.1:1233194-1271177 GCF_001515645.1 Sinocyclocheilus grahami
TGTATGGTGTTAAATTATGTAATAGGACACTTCATAGCAGGTGATAGTTTAGTTGACATTTAGTTTTATTTTTAGTCACATATAATAAGTTGGTGTGGACTAGACATCTCTTAAAATAAAATAAAATACTAACTTCACAATAAACTTCATTCATTAATTTTTTAATGCACAATACACTACCATGTGTATATAAGTTTGGAATACTTCTTTTTAAATAGTAATATTGTAGAATATTATTATAATTTTAAAAAGCTGTTATCTATTTCAATGTATTTAAAGCCAGTTTTGATGATTAATACAATATTTTTGTACTGTAACAATTATAGGCTAGATTTTTTTCTAGGATTCTTTGATGAAGAGTTCTTTTGGAATATTATGAATCTTTTGAATATTATAATTGTTACATTGTCCCTTTTGATTAATTTAATGCATCTTTACTGAATAAAGTACAAGTTTTTTGATCATGTGGCACTAAAGACTGGAGTAATGGCTGCTTAAAATATTTAGAAATACACACAAGTTATTTTAAATGGAAATATTTCACAGTTTAATGATATAACATGTTTAGATTACATTGTAAAACATTGTAGGCTTCACTGTAAAAAAAAAAAAAAATCTGTAAAATTTGCCAAAATGTTACCATAATAAAATACAGTAGCAATATTTTAGGTTTTACGGATTGAAGTTAAATTTGCATTTAAAAATGTATTTCATTAACTGATATAATGTTAATATACCAACCTATTTGAAGTACTGAAATCTGTTTAAAGGATCTCTCCACTATTTTTGAAAATAGGCTCATTTTCCAATAGGCTCTTATTCCGGCGTAATAATCAAGGAACTTTGCTGCCGTACTATGGGTGCAGCAGGCGCAATGATATTACGCAGCACCTGAAAATAGTCCCCAGCACAGTCCCTGTGCAGGCAGGTGGTCACGTTGGTTATGTTGACGGAAGTTAGCCTATTTTCAGGCGCTGCGTAATAGTACGGCAGCAAAGTGCCTTGATTGTTACGCCAGAATGAGAGTATAGTTCCTAGCCATATCGGCCTAGAAAATCGCAACTTTTCTACCTACAGAAGAGTCATGTTTTAAATGGGAAAAATATAGAAACTCTTTGGTCATTTTTGAGCGAGATGCTAACGGTCTAATCCGATTCAATGATCTATACTAAGCTACAGCTAATAGTGCTACCGCCAGACCCGGAGATCGGCTGAATGGATTCAAAAACGGTAAAACTAAACTGTTTAACTCTAGGGGAGTTGGAAAATGAGCCTATTTTCAAAAATAGTGGAGTCTTCCTTTAATACGTTTGTGATACACTGACAACCACCAAAAGCAGGTGATGATGAGAGCCTCATGATGAACCAAAGCCCATCACGAACAGCTTTTCCACAAGCTGAGAAATAAAATACTAACATATTTAAAGTGTACAGTGTCATAAACACCATCATGGTAACACACATGTTATAATGCCATAAACATTAATTTAACAACATAAGATGTAACATACAACCCTAATGAACATAACAGATAAGAAAAAAAACAACAACTAAAACATCAAATATGAAATGTAAGGCAGGGAATTCTGGGAATGTCAATAACATTTTTTTCATTCTAAAATTTTTCCAAAAACTGAATATAACAGTAAAATTACATGTAATGTCCAAGAGAGTATTTCACAGTATATAGTAGGGGAACTTACCGTTAGCTAATTAGTTTTTACTGTAGCATTTTTCAAGTCTTTTACAGTTAAAATCACGGTCATTTTTTAGAGTGATTAATACTATAGATCTGAGAACATTAATATGGAGGGGATTTTTTTCTTTTAAAATGCAGCTGCAAGCAGAGCAAGGGCAGTAGTTTGATTTGACTGAAGCAGAAGTAAGGCTTAAAGAAGAAAGAAATTAATCTGTTAGAGATGTTTTGGGTCTGTAGAGACTAGTATTTTCTGTGGTGTGGCCTGCTGGGGAAAAACAGCAGTTTAGGCGGCTTTTTGTGGCATTACCAGACTCACTGGAGGCAGTGACAGAGAACAGGATGGTGACATTAAGAACTCTTCTGCACATCCTCTTCACACGGTGTTAAATTGGAGTATCTTTAGCCACAGGCTTAATCCACAAGGATTCAAGTTTTGGCTGGGAAGCAAGGCCTGTCAGCCCCTGCTGGTAGATGCCTAAAGATGCCTCACACTCTTAAAAGCGTGAAATAGACATATATCACCCCTCTCTGCTGTATTTGATCTCACATCTCAGGATAGTCTGTAGTGAAGAGTTTGGCACTATGTGCGCTGGTGTGATGTCGTCATCCAATCAGCGTTGTCATGATGTCATTTTTCTGCAGCTCCAGAGTGACTAATACGTTTGTGATACACTGACAACCACCAAAAGCAGGTGATGATGAGAGCCTCATGATGAACCAAAGCCCATCACGAACAGCTTTTCCACAAGCTGAGAAATAAAATACTAACATATTTAAAGTGTACAGTGTCATAAACACCATCATGGTAACACACATGTTATAATGCCATAAACATTAATTTAACAACATAAGATGTAACATACAACCCTAATGAACATAACAGATAAGAAAAAAAACAACAACTAAAACATCAAATATGAAATGTAAGGCAGGGAATTCTGGGAATGTCAATAAAAATGTTTTCATTCTAAAATTTTTCCAAAAACGGAATATAACAGTAAAATTACATGTAATGTCCAAGAGAGTATTTCACAGTATATAGTAGGGGAACTTACCGTTAGCTAATTCGTTTTTACTGTAGCATTTTTCAAGTCTTTTACAGTTAAAATCACAGTCATTTTTTAGAGTGATTAATACTATAGATCTGAGAACATTAATATGGAGGGGATTTTTTTCTTTTAAAATGCAGCTGCAAGCAGAGCAAGGGCAGTAGTTTGATTTGACTGAAGCAGAAGTAAGGCTTAAAGAAGAAAGAAATTAATCTGTTAGAGATGTTTTGGGTCTGTAGAGACTATAGTATTTTCTGTGGTGTGGCCTGCTGGGGAAAAACAGCAGTTTAGGCGGCTTTTTGTGGCATTACCAGACTCACTGGAGGCAGTGACAGAGAACAGGATGGTGACATTAAGAACTCTTCTGCACATCCTCTTCACACGGTGTTAAATTGGAGTATCTTTAGCCACAGGCTTAATCCACAAGGATTCAAGTTTTGGCTGGGAAGCAAGGCCTGTCAGCCCCTGCTGGTAGATGCCTAAAGATGCCTCACACTCTTAAAAGCGTGAAATAGACATATATCACCCCTCTCTGCTGTATTTGATCTCACATCTCAGGATAGTCTGTAGTGAAGAGTTTGGCACTATGTGCGCTGGTGTGATGTCGTCATCCAATCAGCGTTGTCATGATGTCATTTTTCTGCAGCTCCAGAGTGACTAGTCACATGACATTTACACTGTGCGTCTAACTGTGTACCTCCTCCTCACCTCTCTCCTCCTGCACATTACTTGTTATGGTTCACACAGTGAGGAGTCATTTCAAAGAACAAGGTCGCTTTCCTATTCATGGATCTGTGGATAAAGTGTTCATATCTCCCACTGTGATTGTAATGTTGTTTCACTGTATGTTCAGCCTTGAGCTATCTAGTTTGATTGCACTATCCAGGTTTATGTGAATATACAGTACGGTGGTTTGCGAGAAAGCTGCTTTCTTTACTTACAAAAGTGTGTCGTGTCAGCCACTTCTAAATGGGCAACCACTGGGGAGTTTATTACAGGATAAGCCCATTTTCCAGGGTAATAAAGTATGTAGATGAGGTAATAATAATACAGTGTCAAGTACAGATTATGAAGAGATAATTTATTTACAGAAAAGATGAGAGTGTGAACTGAACAGTGAAGTATTTGTTTTCATTTGTTGTGACTAGATGTTTGCACATTTCTGGTCATGATTGTGCATTTCAGGGAGTTCAGAACCCAGAAGTGTGAATTTGATCTGCCTATCTGTCTGTCTGTCTGGCCATAAAACCTCTGAACTTTGCTTATTAAAATTATTACTTAAAACTGCTTCAAATATCAAGCTTTTAAAACGTTTTCAAACTTAAAACTACTTCAAATTTAAAATCTTCGAACTTCAGGCTTTTCAAACTACTTCAAACTTTCCTGCTAGTCTATCTGGCAATATACTGTTGATAAGGTATATGTGTAGAAAGAGATAATATAGAGAAATATATATTATTTTTGACCCTTTTGCCTCTTTAATGAATAGATGAGGAGCGGAGAGTCTTTCATTTTGAGAAGCTTCACTGTTTGTGCTTTTTTTGTTTGTGAATCGGACTATGCTGTTCATGTTATATTATTGGTTTACTAAAAGTAGCTGGCTGATAAGAATCTTTTGTCTGTGAATCAAAACTATACTCATCATGCTTTTATTGTAAATTAATTACAAATAGAGGGAGCAGGAAGTGGTGGGAAGAGTGAGGGGGTAAACGGGCTTAGGAAGCGTCGCGAGTCATATTCAAACTTGTATTGCCTCATCATGGAGTCATGGCTCCCACAGTTACATTCTTTTTTGTTTAATATAAATGGGGAAATTAATGTGATAATCTCATTATGATTCGCACATGGACCTGATGGGTGAATCACATGGCCTAGCTATTATTATTAATCCTCACTTGTTCTCTGATCATATCAGAATCCGACAGAACAACTTCAAACAAATGGATAAGTGTTAAGATGCTTGAGGGTACTAAGAGACATTTAATATCCCACTAAGTACATAGGGAAGATTAAAAAAGGAGAAGAAAAAAGGTATGGATGAAATTATTAAAAAATATCTCCTCCATCCACAGACCTCAGAAGTTCCATTATGTATTCCCATGATCATTAATTTGTGCAGAGATCCTTCCAGTTGAGATACATTCTCCAGCCCTCCAGAGCACACACACACACACTTCTAGACTCTCTCTTTCCTCTCGCTCGCTCATTCTGAAGCATGCTGATGGTGGTGCCTTGGGTGACACAGTTTTCATATTTCATCAAGGGCCGCGGACACATATGCAAATTTGTCTTCCTTAGAACACACACTGACTCTGGGAGGGTGTCACTTATTGATGCCAGTGCTTATTTAAAGAGACCATCTCTCACCCTGCACTTTCCATTAGATTTCACTTAAACCCGCACTATTTAGACTAGGCTTTTGCCTCCACTCAGGCAGAGAGGTCTGAATTTGTCCCCTGCCTGTATCATTTATTGTACTCTCATTCTCCATAAGGCCTCTGAAAGCAATTTGGACGGAGTTCTTGGTTTGGGAATACAGCAGCTCCTCGTCACTGAACCTGAACGATGGTAACATATTTTAGATCATCAGATGCAATATTATTCAGTGCCCAATTGATAATTTAGCCTTTGGCTACTTATCCCAGCACTTCCTGTATTGTCCGCATATCCATTCTACTGCTGTCATATCAGAAATGAGCAAATGGTGTTCCAGTTTTCTTGCATGCTTATTTGTAAAGGCGTAACTTTCCCTCGTCAATTGCCTTCTTGATAGACTTTGATGACAGGGTCTTTGAAGGCTTGATCAAAGTGAGCCGCCTTTCATGGCAATGATGTTTGCTTTCGCTGAGGAGATGTGAAGTAGCGCTAGCTTTCCCCATAACTCCTTTTCCACTTTAGGGGAGTGGGCCTGACATGACCAGTGTTCATCAGTGAGTCATGAGGAGGCACTTCATTCTTCAAACGCTCCTACACTGTCCTCCACGTGATACAGCAAAGTTTGCATTTGTGGTTAATTGCAAGACATGAAAAGCTTTTTTGATCAATAATGGAAACATCTTGATGACTGTTCACTTCATTTGAGCTATTTGAGTTTTGTGCGTGAACGAGTGAATGACTGCAAGTGGAAGAGACTTGGATTGATGTTCCCTTCCTTTTAATGGCTCTTTAAACGTTGACTTGTAGATCTTGACCTGCTCCTGCAGGGTTCCTGGTCTCTCCTTAAATATTCAGAGCAAGTGTTCTTGACGAGCCGCTCTGCAGGAGTACAGTATGTGGCCTCATGCCTGGTGGTTACATGTGTTATAGTACTAATTTGCCTCTGTGTGTGCCTGGGTATCAATACAGATGCTTCGATGTGATTTTATTTCTTTTTGCAAGCTATTGATTTGTTTCAAATTAGAGCATATTTCACTTATGTTGATTTTTGATTACATGTCAAAAAAGTATCTCTTTACTAATGTTGTAAGTTACACAGGGAAGTGTTTCAGACTAATTCAAACTAATAACTCATCTTTTAAAAAAAGATTAATTTAAAGAAATGCTTCATCAGTCTTTCATTCTGGCATTTGAGCTTCACTGGCTGCACTTTTGTTTTTGATTATCAGCTCATAGGGTTTTTGCTTTTTTGTGAATCAGACTACGCTGTTCACATTGTAAGTTTTTGATTTAGGCTACTAAAAAGAACTGGCTCATAAGAATTGTTTGTGAATCAGACTTCACTGGTCACACTTTCCTTTTGTTTCAATAAAAAGAACTGTCTCAGAATCTTTTTTTGGTTTTTTTTACAAAAAAAAAAAATAAGAGTAATTTGTTTGTGAATTAATCTGTATTGGTCAAACTTTGTTTTTGATTCACAAAAAAATACATTTCAGAGTCATTTGTTCGTGAAATCGAACAATGCATATGCATATGGTTTTTGTTTTTTTGATTTACTAAAAAGAAAAGTCTCATAAGATTCACTAGTTTGTGAATCAACTACACTGTTTAAACTGTGCTGCATTTTTTTAAGCTCAGAAGAGTAACTTTCTTATGAATCAGACTACATTGTTCAAACTTTAATCTTTTGATTTACTGAAAAGAACTGGCTCCGAAGAGACATTTGTTCATGAATGAAAATATACTTGTCAAGCTTTTTTTTTTTGGATTCCTTAAAAAGAACCTGTCATAAGAGTAATTTTATTTGTGTATCAGACTGCACTGTTCATGTTGTATGTTTTTGATTTACTATAAAGAACAGGTTCATAGGAGTCATTTGTTCATGAATCAAACTATACTCATCTTGCTTGCTTGGTTTTTTATTCACTAAATACAACCATCTCATAAGAGTCATTTGTTCGTCAGTCAGACTAGATTGATCATACATCAAAAAATAAAGCTTTTTAACAACTGCTCAACAAAAACAGAATATCGAAGAGAAATACAGAGGGTAAATTGGGAAGAGGGTGTGAGAGAAAGCATGTGGGGAACAGTAATCGATTCTGGCCGATGTACTTAAAGTTATCCTAATGGAGGCAGTGAAGCTGAAATGGCAGCAGGGAAGAGAGAGGTCAGCACACACAGGGCTGCAGGCAACTGAGTTCAGGCCGCCTGCCCGACAGGACCACTCAGCTGTGACGTGGGGAGATAGAAATAAGAGATTGCACGTGCTCAACACTGTAATGACACCCCATCATCTTCAACACCTCTCAGTGCAGTTGTGTTGATTAGATGGAAGCTCCTGTTTAGGCTTGTTTTATGGGAATAAACACCTGGTTGGTTTGATCTATTAAGAAAAATACTACTTAAATATGATCAGAGACGCCCACTGAGGATCGTCTTAAAACTACAGAACATCTACAGTGGACGAGATCATATTCGTGAATACATGATTCATCAATGTGTTGCTAAAAATGTTTTGATGAAAAGGAAAGCAAAATAATTTCTAGCTTCAGACAGACCTCACAAAAATGGCAAAAATTGCCTGTTTCAGTCTGATTAGCTGGTCTCTATGCAGTTTTATTTTGTGAGCCGGTGCAAAGGTTTTGAGCAGGTCTGACAAGTCAGTGGCTGCTACGTGCCAGGCATCCACAAAGAGCGCTTCTGAGGAAGAACGAGTCGTTTGGAGGGTTTGCCATTTGACAGTTTTACAAGATTGTGAGGTTTGTGGCGTCAAATCTTGAAAGATATTCTGAGTTTTGTTCAAGGCATTTGCAGCAAGTAAACCCTTTTTCTGTGTTGTTTGAGCAACCTTTTCTGACTGCTGCCTCATTATTTGGAAGGTGTACCATCTATGGCAGGCATGTCCAATCCTGCTCCTGGAGGGCCACCTTCCTGCAGGGTTTAGATCCAGCCCTTATTAAACGCACCCGGACCAGCTAATTAAGGTCTTCATGATTACTGGAAACTTCCAGGCAGGTGAGTTGGAGCAAGTTGAGCCTGAACTCTACAGGTACAGTAGGTGGCCCTTCAGGAGCAGGATTGGTCACTCCAGGTCTGTGGTGTGTCCGTCTGTTATTATACTGTAGGAAACCAAGGATGAAAAAAAAAAAAAAAGTAAAACGGCAAACTACCTGGAAAAATTGTTCTCATTATTTGGAATGTGTACCATCTATGGCAGGCATGTCCAATCCTGCTCCTGGAGGGCCACCTTCCTGCAGGGTTTAGATCCAGCCCTGATTAAACACACCCGGACCAGCTAATTAAGGTCTTCATGAATACTGGAAACTTCCAGGCAGGTGAGTTGGAGCAAGTTGAGCCTGAACTCTACAGGTACAGTAGGTGGCCCTTCAGGAGCAGGATTGGTCACTCCAGGTCTGTGGTGTGTCCGTCTGTTATTATACTGTAGGAAACCAAGGATGAAAAAAAAAAAAAAAGTAAAACGGCAAACTAGCTGGAAACATTGTTGAGGACAAACTGTACATTAAACATTTGCTGACAATAAATAAATTAAACATTTTCTGTCTAATATAAGTAAATGCAGAATAAAGTATTACAACCATCCCTGTGTGCTCAGCCATGATCAATTTATACCCTAGAGGTGAAGTTTTGATTCTCTCTCTCTTTGCCAGTCCGACAGATTTATTTAATGATTTTATTCAAAAAGGTTGCATTAAATTTATCAAAAGTGACAGAAAATGCTTTATAATGTTACAAAAATTCTATTCTTTTGTTGTTTTGGTGGGAAAAAGGATCACAGATTCCACAAAAATATTTAACAGCACACTGATTAAATATAAGAATAAATGTTTCTTCAAATCAAGATATAATAGACAGATTTCTGAAGGATCATGTGACACTGCTGAAAATTCAGCTTTTCCAAATTGCGTTTTAAAATATATTAAAATAGAAAAGTAATTTTAATTTACAAAGGTATTTTACAATTTGACTGTTTTTACTGTATTTTTTGTTTAAATAAATGCAGCATTGTTAAGCATAAGAGACTTCTATGATACTTCCAAAAATCTTGCAGACCCCTACATTTTAAAATGCTTATAAATTCCATTTAAATTAAAAGCTGTTTTTCTCTGTTGACCAAATCTATAATCACATGGTCCTTCATGCTGATTAAACCTTTTTTATTTATATATATTTTTTGAACATTTTAGGGGACAGTTTCTCATATCCTTACATTTCTAATCAATTGCTCACAGACACTCGGCAACCCCTGTGCTGGACTGTCTTTTGCTATCACATCTCTTTTGCTCTCTTTCAACCCTTTAGTTTAGGGAGTTTTTTTACTCAAGCTGAGGAGGACTGCACTACTCAGTCTTTTTTTCTTTTCTCCTCGTGGCTCTGAACAGTTTGTCCCTGTGCTGTTTGCCTCTCATCTCGCTGTGCACTGGAGTATCGGTCTTGTCTGCACATGGCCTTTATTTCCCAACTGAATGTCTTTTCCTAATTGGTGTTTTTGGCCATGAGATTAAATAAATAGTAATTAAATTACTTTGCTTCAGTGAATGTTTATCGTTGAACCTGTTGGTTGTCTGTTTGGCCCCCACAAGTGCGTATTTTGGAATGAATGATTGCAGTATTTAATTTCTTGACAGTCTCATGGTCATTGTTGTGGACGTTGTTCTTGGATTGCTGTACATTTACACATGTAAATATTCCAGAGAATCATGTGCTTGTCTACAAGCATGTGTGGTCCCACTTTTACAGAGTAGCGCTTGAGTGCAGTGCAGATAATGTGTTCTTGTCCTCCAGGGACCTTCAGCGCTGATGTACCAAAGCTTCTCTAGATAATTTCACAGAAGATGGAAACGGGAGGCTGTTTTTATTTATTAATGAATCCTCGCATTAGACACTCTCCACTCTTGAGGCAGTTTTTTTGAACGACATTTATGTGGTGTTATGTAATATGCCATGCACATCACCATCAATCAGGATGTCAGACTGGGGTACGTGTGGTTAACTGGCTGTATCAATTAGTCTATCAAACAACAACATGTTCTCACAGTATGGTGTTTATATCGAGTAGATATTGAATCTATGTAGTCCGATGTAGTCCGTAATAGTTTTTTTTTTTTTTTTAATAGGAGAAGGTTGTTTTTGCTCATTCACTTTAGGTTAAGGATTGTGAAGTAAGAAAAAAATTCCTGATTTGGATGCTGAAGATGATCTTGGAGATCTATTTCTAATCTCTCAAACTGCAGTCTTTGCCGGTTTGGCATCCCATGAGCACCAGCTCCCCACTGAGGCAGATCATGCTCTGAGTTAACGTTTCCCACCCGGCTCCCCACTCCACCTGGACCCAGATAACACTTAATAATTCATATCACTGCTTGCTGAACAGACTGCCATCCTGCTGAGTGATAGCAGGTCATCCAACCCCCCAACCCAGTCCCCCGGTCGTGAGACTCCCACCCCAACTGTGTGCCTCAGGCCGATCCCCCCCGACCCTGAAGGACCCCAAGGCATCTCCAGTGTCACTTGGATGCCACCCGTGTTGTAGAATGGAGACATTTCTATTAGTAAAAAAAAGGATGTTCTTTGGAAATCATTAAACTTTTTTGTTGTTGTCATGTCAGACTGTTACAAGTTAATTAGTTTTTTCTTCTAACTTGGAAAGGGTGAATATTAATTGATTGTGTGTGTGTGTGTGTGTGTGTGTGTGTGTGTGTATTCATCCCCAGCAAGCAGCTGTGATCTTACACTTGCATTTATTTACACAAAATGCATTTTCCTTTTTTATGGATTATATCATACAATAATAACAACAAATAGTAAATGTATATATTTTAAATTTTTGAATAATTAAAGAGTAATTTAATTCAAATAATCAATTTTTTTAACTTTAAGTATTAAAAATATGATTATTGTAAATGATTTTTAAAAAATGATTTTAAATATTATGTTTACATTTTTTTTATTAAGGTATTCAATGAAACAATCCAATAGTTATTGTTACATAAAAATCTTTTGTGACCTCAATTCCTAAATATGTAAGTTTATATTGCGTTATTTTAAATGGGAAGGTTTGGAGAGCGGAAATATCTCTGACCTTTATAGGCATTAATTCACTCTTAGACCAGTTGACCCTGTAACCTGAAAATGTACCGTAATGACAGACCGTTTCTAAGATTATTGAAATAGTAGACTGAGGTTTAGTGATATACTGTATAACAGGATATCATCAGCATATAATGATATTTAGCTTACTGTATTCCTTGTGCTATATCCATGTATGTTGGGGTTAGAGCGAATAGACTGTGCAAGGGGTTCAAGGGCCAGGGCGAAGAGTAGAGGGGATAGTGAACAGCCCTGTCTAGAACCTCTATATAGACTGAAAGGAGGAGAAAGAATTCTATTAGTAAGAATCCTTGCACATGGCTTGTGATAGAGAATTCTTATCCACTTTTCAAAGTTATCGCCAATTTCAAATTTTCTTAGAGCTGCGAAAAGATAAGACCATTCTAACTGGTCAAAAGCTTTCTCTGCATCAAGAGAAACAATGACCAGATCATCTATGTGTGTGTTTTGAGAGTAAATTATATTAAAAAGACATCTGTTAAATATTATTATTACTAATAAGCAGCCATGAGTTTACAAATGCATTTAGTGACCTTTAAATTTAAAATTTTTAAAATGCATGATTGTAGTGTATTGTAAAATAGAAATATTCTAAATGATTTTTAATGATTATTGTTTAATGATTCATCATTTTTAATGATTATTGTTTTGATTATAAATGATGTATTAAAATGTATTTTAATGTTAATGTTTAATGTAATAACATTAATGATAATAATAACAATAAAAAAAAATAATAGTAGTAGTAATAATAATAATAATAATAACAATAATAATAATAGACTGGGGCTATTCGTCATGTAAATTGAGATAATTTGATTAAGAAAATAAATAATTTCTCTACAGTTATAGTAACTATAAGGTTTCACAAAAGTGAAATGCTATACCTTATTTCCCTAACATTTGGAAAAAGAGATGAAAATGTGTTTTGTTGTTGTCATTCTTGCTCCCATCCTGCACCATTTATTCATGCTCCGGAAGCAGCTATGAGCTTACAATTGCATTCATTGACTCAGCCTGCAAATTATTTTAGATTCCACGGATTACATGTGCTGAAATTGAAAGAAAAGCTGAATTGTCAGTGTCTTGCCACAGTAGTTAACGTCCCATGTGGCTTGGCTTGCAGAATTTCAACCGTGCTGTGGTTTTACCAGCTGGCTCATGAGCTAAAATCGTCTGTTTACAACCTTATCAGTAGACGCAGTGCTGCTTTCCCATACACTGCATTATTCTTAAGTTTGTTTTTTTGTACCTAAGATGAGCTTAATTGACTCCCCAACAGCACATTTACCATGAGGCTCAAGTTTGTTTTAAAAATGAAGTGAATGTCTGCACTCCTCCATGTTGTCTATCAGATGTGTGAAATGATCGACTAGTTTACATTCAGTCAGTGAAGCAATTATATGCTAGAAATAAGAGCTGGAAGTGTCTCTTCACAAAATTGTCTGGGTGGTGGTGATGATACTGGCTGCCAGATGGTACAATGTGGGACAACATATGTGACACAAAATGGAGGGAAAGACATGCCTGCGCTCCAATCATCCCTCGTCTTGCACCATTTGATTGAATTCTCATTATGATACACTCGCATAATTGTGTTTTTATCTGATATTTTAATGGCTCATGTTGCATATAATTATGTAGTAATTATCTGTCACTCTGCAACAAGCAGAGCTGCAGAACTGTACTGCAGGTGTCACTTACATTTTGGGCTGATTCCAATTGCTTCTCGTCAGTCTGGTTTAAAATACACATACAGTGGGATGCTCAGACCAGAATCGTTTTTTTTAACCTCTTCAAAGCCTTTGCAAAGAGATCGATGTTGTGACAAATCGTCAAAAAGTCATCATCAAAAGCTGAAGGGTTAGCTGTTTAATATGCCTGATCAAAATGGCTGTCACTTCATGCTGTTGTAGCTGATCAGTCATAATTTCACATGATATAATTAGATGACTGTGATTTGACAGAGGAGATCAAGGCATGGTGTGACAAAGGGAAGTTGGCATGGTATCACAAGATTTTGAGTGAGATTGCAATTAAACAAATGTGAGCTTTCTCAGTTGTTTTTTTTATGTTTGCCTTTTATGTTTACCAAAGTTGCTTTTTTATATCTAAAATACAGTAAAAATGTGATACAAAGTTGCATTTTCAGCATTATTACTCCAGTCTTCAGTGTCACATGATCCTTCAGAAATCATTCTAATATACTGATTTGCTGCTCAAAGAAACATTTATTATCATTGTTAAAAACGTTTAATTTATGCTTGAATTTTTTGTGGAAACAATACTTTTTCAGAAAAAAAAGTCAAAGAAAAACAGCATTTATTTAAAATAGAAAACAATTAAAGTCTTTACTATCAATTTTGATCAATTTAATGCATCCTTGCTTGAATAAATGAGTCAGATGTATTTTAATGTTAATGTTTAATGTAATAACATTAATGATAATAATAACAATAAAAAAAAATAATAGTAGTAGTAATAATAATAATAATAATAACAATAATAATAATAGACTGGGGCTATTCGTCATGTAAATTGAGATAATTTGATTAAGAAAATAAATAATTTCTCTACAGTTATAGTAACTATAAGGTTTCACAAAAGTGAAATGCTATACCTTATTTCCCTAACATTTGGAAAAAGAGATGAAAATGTGTTTTGTTGTTGTCATTCTTGCTCCCATCCTGCACCATTTATTCATGCTCCGGAAGCAGCTATGAGCTTACAATTGCATTCATTGACTCAGCCTGCAAATTATTTTAGATTCCACGGATTACATGTGCTGAAATTGAAAGAAAAGCTGAATTGTCAGTGTCTTGCCACAGTAGTTAACGTCCCATGTGGCTTGGCTTGCAGAATTTCAACCGTGCTGTGGTTTTACCAGCTGGCTCATGAGCTAAAATCGTCTGTTTACAACCTTATCAGTAGACGCAGTGCTGCTTTCCCATACACTGCATTATTCTTAAGTTTGTTTTTTTGTACCTAAGATGAGCTTAATTGACTCCCCAACAGCACATTTACCATGAGGCTCAAGTTTGTTTTAAAAATGAAGTGAATGTCTGCACTCCTCCATGTTGTCTATCAGATGTGTGAAATGATCGACTAGTTTACATTCAGTCAGTGAAGCAATTATATGCTAGAAATAAGAGCTGGAAGTGTCTCTTCACAAAATTGTCTGGGTGGTGGTGATGATACTGGCTGCCAGATGGTACAATGTGGGACAACATATGTGACACAAAATGGAGGGAAAGACATGCCTGCGCTCCAATCATCCCTCGTCTTGCACCATTTGATTGAATTCTCATTATGATACACTCGCATAATTGTGTTTTTATCTGATATTTTAATGGCTCATGTTGCATATAATTATGTAGTAATTATCTGTCTCTCTGCACCAAGCAGAGATGCAGAACTGTACTGCAGGTGTCACTTACATTTTGGGCTGATTCCAATTGCTTCTCGTCAGTCTGGTTTAAAATACACATACAGTGGGATGCTCAGACCAGAATCGTTTTTTTTAACCTCTTCAAAGCCTTTGCAAAGAGATCGATGTTGTGACAAATCGTCAAAAAGTCATCATCAAAAGCTGAAGGGTTAGCTGTTTAATATGCCTGATCAAAATGGCTGTCACTTCATGCTGTTGTAGCTGATCAGTCATAATTTCACATGATATAATTAGATGACTGTGATTTGACAGAGGAGATCAAGGCATGGTGTGACAAAGGGAAGTTGGCATGGTATCACAAGATTTTGAGTGAGATTGCAATTAAACAAATGTGAGCTTTCTCAGTTGTTTTTTTTATGTTTGCCTTTTATGTTTACCAAAGTTGCTTTTTTATATCTAAAATACAGTAAAAATGTGATACAAAGTTGCATTTTCAGCATTATTACTCCAGTCTTCAGTGTCACATGATCCTTCAGAAATCATTCTAATATACTGATTTGCTGCTCAAAGAAACATTTATTATCATTGTTAAAAACGTTTAATTTATGCTTGAATTTTTTGTGGAAACAATACTTTTTCAGAAAAAAAAGTCAAAGAAAAACAGCATTTATTTAAAATAGAAAACAATTAAAGTCTTTACTATCAATTTTGATCAATTTAATGCATCCTTGCTTGAATAAATGAGTCAGTTTCTTCAAATAATTTTTTCCCTCACAGGTTTGCAGTGACAACTTGTGTAGTGTATAGGCTACTAGCCTGACTGACAAATTGTTAGGTAACAATAACTTAAAAAGATAAGTAAGCAAGGGAATGAATGAATGAATGAATGAATGAACTTGTATTTTGTCATTTTGTCAAAACATTGACCGGGGGTGCCTGATATAAAGGCCTGATATTTGCGTGATCCCCAAAACAGAGCTTCCCACTTGCGCAATATGGAAATATCTGCTAAGTGTGCTACTTATCTTTGTCAACCTGGCAACCCTGTGTACGCACACTCTCTCCACTGTGGATAAACTGTCTGAAAACACTTGTTAGCTTGCACTTCAATATTCTATTCTCAGAAAAGTGTAATTCATCAAGTGTTCATTTATGAGGGGGGGGGGGCTGGGGATGTATGAATTACCACCGTTTTGCCGCGTTTCTCTATTAACAGTGAAGCTGTGGCTTTAATTCCTTTAGAAACAATGATGTTTCCAGCTCCTTGTTGAGAAAGATAATGTAGCTCTTGAGCAATTAAGCTATTTAGTTGATCAAATTGCGGGGCAGCGCTAAAAGGTTTGTTCTTGAATGTCTGAGTGCGGCCGCAATGTGATCTGTGTGAGTGACAGCGTGCGTGCGTTAGATACAGTGAAGACAGCGCATTAGTTTAGAACTCTTCTAATTTTTTGTTTTTTAAACGTAGAGAGTGTGTTAATTTGTGCAGTGATAACCTACCAGCAATGTAAATATGATTTTTTTTATATATTAGAATGAGTACATTACAATATAAATGTATTAGAACGAGTACATTATTATTTATGGGCTTAAAAACAAGATGCAAACAATCAGAATATTGTACCTGGTGGGGAGTGCCCAATGTAAACATGAAACACATGCCATTACCTATATTGTACTGTGGTACAGTTATGGAGGCCCTTCATAATGCAGAGGTCAGCTGCCTGCTCTGCCAATAGTTAGAAATGGCACTATAGTATGCAGTGTTTAATAAACAACTGTTTTACTAAACTCTTCTGAGGTGAAATTCAATGCAGTCCCGTGATACGTATCGTATTGTGGCCTCTGTATCGTGATACATATCGTATCGTGACTTAGCTGGTGATACACAGCCCTAATAGGAATGCAGTTTCTTGACTTATAGCCTGTTTCCACAGGGTGAGGAAATTATGGCAGAATTTTCATGCTTGGGTAAACCATCCTTAAATGTTTGCCTACTGGACAAGTTAAAAAAAGGCCAGATTATCATTAGAAACTTGGAGGCTTTTTTTGAGGCTTTTTATTGACCTTGGACTTTTTAGCAAACATCCTTTACATCCTATTTTTTCCAGACATCCACAAATGTCAGGGTATTGTATTCTTTATTATTTATTGTATTCATACTTTATGGTAACTGAAAAGTAGTTTGACCAATAGTGTGCAGGCCTTGTACATAATCGACCAATCATGGTGTGCAGGACGGTGGGACCTACATAACGATGCATATACATATAATGTATGAGGGCTATAGAGAAGACGTTAATCGAAAACAAAGCCAAAACCCAGATGTTTTAGGCAGTTTAGAAAATCCAGGCCAGGGCATGTCTGGGAAAAAGGGAATTTATGGTCACTCTAAGTAACTGCATTGCAATTCTTTGGTAAACAACCCAAACATGCCAGTTTGTTTTGCAAGGGAAAGCATAACTCACTTTTCAAATGAAATTTTGTTAAAATCCCCGTTTACCTGCTTTGCAAAATTGCATCTAATATCCAAAACAAAATTATGCAAGTGAATGGAACTGAATAATTTAAAAGATTTCATGTAGGGATTTTGACTTTACAGATGTTTGATTATCATTTGATTAGTCCGAGCAGTTTAGAGACTCAACCCCATTGCCCTCAGGTCTCAGTGTATCCCTATCCAAATGAAGACACAGGAAGGCTCTGTGTGTGTGTGGTTTGGAGGGGGGGATTGTGCACCTGTAGGTCTTGCTGTTTGGGTGAGCTTTATTTTTAATGACCTAATCTGTGTTGACAAGAAGTAACACTGCCTGCTGGGGCCAATGAAATCATTATATCCCTGTCAGATAAGACAGTAAACACAAGCACACTCACTGCAGTGGGAATGAGAATTGTGCAAGCGTGTGTGGGTGTTTTGTGCACTCTAAGCGCTTCATAAACACAGATTTAAAGCCTAAACCCTGTCCACAACATGATTTGGGTTCGGATTGAGAGATGAAGCGTCTTGCATTTTGCAGATAATCCCCAACCTGATTATAATTTCTATTGTGAGCCCTTACCTTACTGTCTGCTGTCTGACCCTGAGCCGGACTCATATATGCTCAGCTGATCTAGCTTTGTAGTTTTAGCAGTGTGGCTCTTTTCCCAGCGTCCTGTCTCTGTGTTGGTGCCAGGCTGGAGAGGGGCATTCTTTCGCCACAGGCTTCTCAGTGGGCACAGCTGCGTCCGTGACAATGCCCCCGAGGGCACATGGCTGAATGTGGTATCCTTCTAATTACAACAACATGGTGACGTCTAGTAAGAGTAGCTGTCCTTCTCATTTTCATATACCCTGCTCTCTTGACTGTGCCTAAATGTGTCATTTAATGCTGACATTTAAAAAATAAATAAATTCCGGCACCTTTCTCCCATAGCCCTTCACCTTGTAGCGAATCAGCTCATGGGGAAATATGAATAATTAATCATAACTAGTTATAATTAATTATAAATATTTAGATCCGCTGTAGATATTTACTTGACCTCTCAGGGTCAACTGTCTGTCAATTCTAAGAACGTTAATTTCCTGGTTAAGGGAAATAACTTTCTTACTGTACAACTCTACACAGAGCCTGTAGCATAAATCTGCATGATTAGGGACTCCAGTTATGATCAAACAATGAACAACGTCAAGTGTGATACAAGTAAGACTTTATTAACTACATAAACACTAAAACTAGTCTAACATACACACACGCACACGCATACAGTTGGTATAAGAAAGGGTTAAAGCTTAAGCAGTAAAGAGGAGAGAAAATAAAGCATGAAGCTATGGTACCATTTGATATTCAGCAGATCTCCAGCCTAAAGGGAACATCAGTTTCTTAGTTCAAACACACCTTTGTAAAAAGGTGCAAATGATGCCTAAGGTATCAATTTTCCTATGAATTAATTAGTAGAAAAGTTAATTTCTACTGTGCTTTGTGTCTCTTCCTATGGAAAAGGTAGTGATTTTCGCTACTCACATTCCTTTGGGGCCATAAAACCAGTGATATCAGCATTAGTTGCCATGGGGACCAGGGGGGGCCTGGTGTCGTTCGCAGACATCCTGGCGCCCAGTTTATTGGGTGAATGAATAACTGATTTGTTAAATCAAATGAAAAATTGTGTTTTTGATTGGTCCAGACGCTACAACCTACACTGAAATAAAAATGTTGTGGAAGCAATTTTCACTCAGAAATTGCTATTTTTTATTAATTACAAAAAAACTGAAAGAATTTAACATTAATTATAGAAGAAAAACTGAAATTGTATTTTATTGTAAAACATTTTCTTATGATCTTTTTCTTTACAACTTAAAAAAAATTTTTTTTTACAGTGTGTACGGAAAAAAGTTTATAAACAATTTTCACTCAGAATTTACTAGTACATTTCACAATTAATTACAAAGAAACTAAAAGTAACAAATTCAAATAAACATTACATTTTGAAGTGGAACAACTGAAAAAAAAGTATTTTCTTACAAAATACAACTTACAATTTATCGTGCAGCCCTATTACAAAACATACTCATATGTATGTATGTGTGTGTATCTATTTTTCAATATACACTATATATATATATATAATTATTATAATTTTTTTTACAGTGTATATTGAAAGAACAGATTAGTGTATAACCAATTTTTACTCAGTAATTACCAGTAAATTTCATAATTAATTACAAAACACGGCAAGTAACTAAATTTTGAAATAAAGACTGTATTCTACTGTATTCTCTTTTCATTTAAAACGTACTCCTATGATATTGTATTTACAACTTATTTTCATTTATAGTGTACACTGAACAAATGGTGTAGAAACAATTGTGAAACTAGAAATTTGAGTGAAAATTAAGAAACAGCAAGTAACACTTTAAATTAAACGTGGAATTAGGAAAATGAAATAGTAATTTTGTGTAAAACTAGCTCCAGTAATCTTTATAATTTGAAAATGATTTTAAATAATTTTACAGCGTATTACGCTCTAAGACTTGAATCACTAGTTAAAAGCATGCAGTAGGTTATAGTTTGGCTGATTCAGACATAAAACTTGAATTTTTATAATCTTGAGTTCTGTACTTCAGAAATTACTGCTACTTTAATTCATGCCCCAGACTTTCATGTGCATCATTTAGTGTTTTTCCCCTTTTCTTTTCCTATTTTTCTATCCTAGTATTTTTTCCATTAGCATTCATACCACTCAAATCTACCCTGGTCGTCACGGAGAGTTCAATTTGAGGTTGATGATTAGGCTGTTCCTCCTACTGTGCGTGTGTGCTGTAATGCACGGTGCATTACCACGAGCCTATAATCACTGCACTTCCGAAAAGTTTTCGCAGCTTTTTCCTATTTATGGAGCCAAGCTCACCTGTTTCTAGGTGGTCTGAGTAAGGAGTTTTTATAGTGTTGTGTGGAATAGAGATTAATAGTTCATCCAAAAAATCTAATTCTGTAATATTTTTACTTGCTGTCATATCGTACCTGTATATGATGAAAAAACAGGAAGTAACACATTGAATTAAATGTGAAATTCTGAATTTAAGACTTAAGAACTTTGAAAAACATTTTTATAGTGGACAGTTATTTTTTTTATTTTTGTTGATTTTTTTTGAAGAATCATAAAACTTTTTTTTTTCTGTGCAGTGACAGATTGTTCTTCTTGGTATGTGAAAGTTCATAGTCAACAGTTAAAATATCAAAAGTGACTTGCAAATGAGGAACAACAAGTGATTCATCTTAAGACTATTTTATTTTTTATTTTGACTTTGAGGACATACTTTTTTTGATCTCTTTCCATTAAAGGGAAAGCCAAAGAGACAATGCACAGGTGTTTGTAATGACTAAAGAAAAGCATCTTGCTTTCACACTTCCTCCCTTATATGTCTATGGCCACATTTATTGATCTCTTACAGCTTTTCCAAATAAATCTATTTGCTCTCTTCTTTTTTTCTCCATTTCTTTCTTTCCATGATGATATTTTGGCTTGTTTTGCACTCTTTTACAAAATACACATATTATTTGTGTATTTATTCTGTTATTTCGGTCACATTATTTTAAGGTCCAATTCTCACTATTAACTAACTATTAACTACGACTTTTGTTTCAATAAACTCCTAATTTGCTGCTTGTTAATAGTAAGGTAGTTAAGTTTAGTTATTGAGTAGGATTAGAGATGTAGAATATGGTCATGCAGAATATCTGCTTTAAAATTAATAATAAACGAGTAATATGCATGCTAAAAAGCAGCTAGTTAATTAGTCCCCAAACTAAAGTGTTACTGTTATTTCTTTGCTGTGCACTGCTGAAATATTTTTGGTTAATTTTGAAATACTGCATATATATTTTGATTATTATTATTTTTTTTTTTAGAAAGCAGACTACTGCAATAAATACATTGAGTTAAACCTAGAAATTAACATATTCAACTAATGAGTAGGCTCTCGTCCTTGACATAATTACAGCACAAAGTGAGCAAACTGGCTGCTATTGATTATGTTAATGAGGCGTGATTAAACAGGCGAACCTTGTTCAGTCTGACAAGTAAAGTACACAGTCACCTTAGCTTTATCTTTTCATCCGTAGTTTTGTCCTAATAGCCTCAGAGGTGAGCAGGGGCAGGTGATGGCTTTGCCTGAAAAAGAAACCAGGCACTGCAAAACTCTCAGAGGCAACAAGATGTACTTTAAGCGAATGGGGGAGTGAACATCCATCAGAAGTCAGACGACTTCTGCCTCTCGCTCAAGGCTGCTGTCTGAAAATAAATGGAAAAGAAGCAAAGGGAAGGAGAGTTTCTTCTCCATTCTGACAGAAATCAAGGGATGTGAAAAAAGGCATCCACTCTGGTTGTTCAAACAAAGACTCTGAAATGTACTGTCTTAGGTGAGGAGATGACTACAAATGTTACATTATTAAAGGTGCATATATGTTCTTAAATGTAATCTTAAGCAATCAAACACAGACACCTACATGCCAAAATGAACATATGGCTGATAAAATAGGAATAAGATATATATATTGTCAGGATATAATCCTAAAATAACTGCACCTGGGAAAACTGAAAATGAGTCTTTAAACACACACACACACACACACACACACACACACACACTCATTAGGTAGAAGTCAGTCTCTTGTAGTGTTTCATCAGCAGCAGCACCAGATGGAAGGTAACATGTGGAAGCTGGCACACAAGCCCTCTGTTTAGCCTTTGACAATGTCTGGAGAGGAAAACAGAAGTGAGCGAACAAGACATAGAGAAAGATACAGTGATGAAAGTGGATCGCAAGAGTAAAGTGCACTTTTTGAAATTTCCTGCCCATCTGACAGAAAGGAAGTAGCAATTGACCTGTCAGAATGTACTGGCATTTGAAATGTTTTGAGGCTTGTGGAAAGACTCCATGACAGAGGAGAATCATGCTGTTCTTTTACATTTTTTAATTTCGGTAATTGTACTTTTTCAGGGTTTCTGCCATCCTAAAAAGGTCTTAAATCAGACTACAAAGTCTGAAAATCATAAAGGCATGGCATTAAATGTTGCATGCACTGGAGAAAAAAAAACAGTATTTCTGTCTTGTTTTCCAATACAAATATCTAAACAGGCTCACAAGAAGATACATTTTTACTTGAAATGCAAAATTAAGATAGTTGAAGTCTAGTTTTCTGAGAAAGTGAACACAAGTAAGTGAGCTTTTACTCACTTTCAGATGTAAAAGGAAAATCACATAAGATAAGTCTTGTTTTCTGAGCAATTGATCGAATCGAAGTCAGTTTATATGATTAAACCAAGAACACATATCTGACAGTGAGCTATAAAAAACATTTTCCCTTTGAATTAAGTTAATTTTTTCTGAACCCATTAACAGATATATGTTCTCATTTTAATCATAAACTCACTTATATTTGATCAGTTGCTCAGAAAACAAGACTTGTTATCCTATGTGACTTTGTTTTTCGGTGTATTTAGAAAACTTTAGACATTTGCACTGTGAAAACAGGAGAACTAACAAGCACTTTTTGTAGAGTGATCACAAGTTGTTTCCATATTCAAGTTTTTTAGAGACCATGTTGACATTGTGCTCCCTTCAATTTGGCCCTTAATGTTTATTTACTTGGTCTTAAAAAGGTTTTCACAAAGGTCTTAAATTGACCTTCATAAAACCTGCAGAAACTTTTGTAAGAAACAATATTTCATTTTAATTTAATACTACAGTTAATCATTTTTTTGGGTTGGTTTGATTTTGAAAGGAGATTCATATGCTCACCAAGACTAAATTTATTTGATTGAGAAAGGGGGAAAAACAGTGAAATTGTGAAAAATTATTGCAATTTAAAATGTAAATATTTACAATAATGTAATTCATTCCTGCAATGACTCCAATCTTAAGTGTCACATGATCCTTCAGAAATCATTCTAATATGCTGATTTGCTGCTCAAGATAACATGTGCTGCTTAATAGTTTTGTGACAACTGTGATACAGTATATTCCCAGAATTATTTTATGATAGAGAGTTCATAGGAACAGCATTCACTTCAAATGGAAATTGTTTGAAACATAAACATCTTTATTGTAACTATAGATCAATGTAATGTGTCCTTGGTTGATAAATACTAATCTCTTAAGTGGATGAAAGTGATCATTTAACTTTAAGCTATGGCGCTTATTCCTATAGCGACATATAGCACTCCTAATATAAAGACAAATAATCCTATAGATAAACCTTGGGTGAAGTGCTTTTCTCAAGGGAAGAATGGTGATCGTTCGTGAATGAACCTTCTGGTTACCAGCTTAGATTATGCCATCCTAAACTGCTAATGTTCCCAAACCAGCTGTAACTCCTCTTCCATTTTGCATGGTCTTGAATATGTAATTTCATCCTAGTCTCCCTCAACCAATCCCATGTGTCTTTCCTGGTAGCTATGAATGAGCAATAGCTGTAGACGTTAGAGTTGTGTTGATGTTTAAATTACGCTAGACGTTTACATACACTACAAACACACTTTGTTCATGTCACATCACTGCTTCACGAGGTTGCTGTGTTTACAAAGCTATTTGACTCATCCTATTAGCAGTGTGTTTTCCCCTGGCTGTCGGCTCATGTGGGCAGCCTTCAGTGTCGGGACAGTGGATGCCATCTCCCTGTGGAATGATATGAACCAATCATGTAATCTCATAGTTATGCTTTAAAAAATGATTTTACCCATAACTTAAATGAAGTTAAAATTAGTAGTTCTTAGTATGTTGTAGAGAAGCTAACTATTGTTGACTATAGTTTAACAGCTTTAAATTACAGGTAATTTGTAACCTGTGAAGCTACAGTTTTGAAAGCAGATTTTCAGCACTGGGCAGGCATCAGAATTCAGGCATCAGACAGCAGAATTCAGTTCATGTGTAAAGGATGAATCCTTGACAGCTAAGGGCAGATTCACACCATGGCTCTAATGCTTTTATTAGAGACAGAGAAACAAAGTATAATGTGAGAGTTTTAAAGAAAGCTACATACTGTATCTGGATGTTAATAACAGTATTCAGATCATTTGTAGTTTGTTCGTTTACCATGCACTTTCAAACACACACTTGGATTTCTCGCTTTTTTGCTCTCTTTTTCCTTGTCTCGTTCTCAGATGGAAATGTTAATTACAGAAACCTGTTCTCAGAAAGTTAGATTGAAATCCAAGGTTGAGTGCCGGCCAGGGACCCACAAATTATCTGGGCCAGGTGTTGATATTTATAATAATACACACTGCCCTGAATATAATTGCATCTGCAGACACAATACATATTAATGTGTCAGTTAGCAATCAAAGCGCCGGGGCTCGTCTCATCTGACCTGTTTCAGAGCTGTCAGGAACACTCAGTGTCAGAGCCTTCAGTCAGAAACTCCCCCCCGCCTGCCGCCTGCCCACCCAGCAGCCTGCTAATGCCATGAGAGCGGTTCGGAAAACCCAGAGATTTGTAGACCTACTTATATAAAGCCTTCGTATGCAGCTGCAGCTACAGAGAAATAAACATTTACATTTTAACACACACACACACACACATGTGTATATTGATGTATGTTTGTTTATGTACATGATTCAATATATCCTGATTCAATAAACAATTAAGTAACTTGCAAAATCATCTGGTTAAAGAAAGTTTTATTGTACACATAAAGTGGTCAACAAGGGGTAAATGTAAAAAATTCACTTAAATATCTTTGCAGAAAATATGCATGAGATAACTTGTCTTAAATGTCCTGTTATGTTCAGAAATTATATAAGAAAAATCCTAAATATTTCTTAGCCAAAATGTAGACATTCAGTATAAAATGTCAAGGCAATTCAAATTCAAAATGACAGCAGTATAACAGCAGTAGTACGCTATTATTAATAGGGAAAGTTTTGTGAAAACAAAGAAAATAGCAGCACCTTTCAGCCTGTCACCATCATGCAAACACACAGTAGTAGTACGTCATGTCAGGTTTTTTTTCTCTTAACCTTTATCATTGATGTATTGTCATCGTGTCTATTTGAAATGTTTGCTAATATTTGTATTAAAAATTGTGATTCCTTGATTTAAAACAAACAAATAAATCAATTGTGGCAAAACATTACATTTAAATTCTTAGATCATCAGAAAAATTGCCCAGCCCTAATATATAGTATAAAGGCTTCCAATAAAGGATTATTGTATATTCTGATATAAAAAAAAAAGTTTTATATATTATCTTGCCATTCCCCAAATATAAGCATAAGGCTGTCTGCTGTCTAAATTCGGCGAGGGCTGACAGCTCTGTGGTCTCATATTCACCTTTTCCAGTAAGTCCTGTCTGAAATGATAGCTGCATTCTCACTCCTGGCTGATGGAAGAGGATACTTCAAATGGAAATCCAAACCGCAAGATTGTGTATGTGGCCGGCAATGGCATCTTGAGATGAATGATGATGATTTTTGTTCTGTTTTTCTCCCCTTATGTCTTTGGCCATGTTTCAGTGTGTCTGGGTCAGCCCACCCTCAGCCTCCAATCAGAATGCTCTTAGGGCATGAGGCAACAGTAAGGATTGCTGGGAAGTGACCCACGACCCCTTTCCAGGTGCTTTGCGGTTGCTGTGATAACATGAAGGAAAGGTTGTGTAGGACTAGGAGTTGTAGCACAGCAGTTAGCCAAATCTTCCAACCTCAGAGACTAAAGGTTCAGCCGGATCTGCTAACCACTGCAAGACTGAATAGTTGTTCATATAGATGTGACAGCAGCATCCTGCTAGATTACTAAGTCGATAACAGCTTGTGCCATCAACACTTGGGTGGAAAATATACATTTTCTATACGTTTCATTTGGCCAAGCAGGACAAAGCTGTTCTTAGGCTTTTTCCATCTTATATTTAGAGATTTTTTATGTTTTATTATTTATTTATTATGTTTGTTTTTTAAATGAAAAAAATTCATTTACTCACACTTATGTTGTTCCATACATTTCTTTAGTGGTCTCTTTTTTTCCCAATATAATTTGTGAGGGCTCTGGCTTTCTGGCTTTTTTTCCTAAATGACAAAACAAACACCACAAAAAAAGGAAATAAATAAATAAATGTGTATTTGTTTACATACACACACACACACACACATACAGTATATATATACAGTGGGTACGGAAAGTATTCAGACCCCCTTAAATTTTTCACTCTTTGTTATATTGCAGCCATTTGCTAAAATCATTTAAGTTAATTTTTTTTCCTCATTAATGTACACACAGCACCCCATATTGACAGAAAAACACAGAATTGTTGACATTTATGCAGATTTATTAAAAAAGAAAATCTGAAATATCACATGGTCCTAAGTATTCAGACCCTTTGCTCAGTATTTAGTAGAAACACCCTTTTGATCTAATACAGCCATGAGTCTTTTGGGGAAAGATGCAACAAGTTTTTCACACCTGAATTTGGGGATCCTCTGCCATTCCTCCAAGTTGCAGATCCTCTCCAGTTCTGTCAGGTTGGATGGTAAACGTTGGTGGACAGCCATTTTTAGGTCTCTCCAGAGATGCTCAATTGGGTTTAAGTCAGGGCTCTGGCTGGGCCATTCAAGAACAGTCACAGAGTTGTTGCGAAGCCACTCCTTCGTTATTTTAGCGGTGTGCTTAGGGTCATTGTCTTGTTGGAAGGTAAACCTTCAGCCCAGTCTGAGGTCCTGAGCACTCGAGAAGGTTTTCGTCCAGGATATCCCTGTACTTGGCCGCATTCATCTTTCCCTCGATTGCAACCAGTCATCCTGTCCCTGCAGCTGAAAAACACCCCCACAGCATGATGCTGCCACCACCATGCTTCACTGTTGGGACAGGTGATGAGCAGTGCCTGGTTTTCTCCACACATACCGCTTAGAATTAAGGCCAAAAAGTTATATCTTGGTCTCATCAGACCAGAGAATCTTATTCAGGTGTTTTTTAGCAAACTCCATGCGGGCTTTCATGTGTCTTGCACTGAGGAGAGGCTTCCGTCGGGCCACTCTGCCATAAAGCCCCGACTGGTGGAGGGCTGCAGTGATGGTTGACTTTCTACAACTTTCTCCCATCTCCCAACTGCATCTCTGGAGCTCAGCCACAGTGATCTTTGGGTTCTTCTTTACCTCTCTCACCAAGGCTCTTCCCCCCCGATAGCTCAGTTTGGCCGGACGGCCAGCTCTAGGAAGGGTTCTGATCGTCCCAAACGTCTTCCATTTAAGGAATGGAGGCCACTGTGCTCTTGGGAACCTTAAGTGCAGCAGAAATTTTTTTGTAACCTTGGCCAGATCTGTGCCTTGCCACAATTCCCAAATCTTCCAACCTCAGAGACTAAAGGTTCAGCCGGATCTGCTAACCACTGCAAGACTGAATAGTTGTTCATATAGATGTGACAGCAGCATCCTGCTAGATTACTAAGTCGATAACAGCTTGTGCCATCAACACTTGGGTGGAAAATATACATTTTCTATACGTTTCATTTGGCCAAGCAGGACAAAGCTGTTCTTAGGCTTTTTCCATCTTATATTTAGAGATTTTTTTATGTTTTATTATTTATTTATTATGTTTATGTTTTTTAAATGAAAAAAATTAATTTACTCACACTTATGTTGTTCCATACATTTCTTTAGTGGTCTCTTTTTTTCCCAATATAATTTGTGAGGGCTCTGGCTTTCTGGCTTTTTTTCCTAAATGACAAAACAAACACCACAAAAAAAGGAAATAAATAAATAAATGTGTATTTGTTTACATACACACACACACACACACATACAGTATATATATACAGTGGGTACGAAATTCTATAAAGTTTCAATTAAATAACATTTATTTAGTTAGTTTTTTATTTATTTGTTTGTTAGTGAATATCATTCTGATTCCGAAGCAGTGTAAACTATTTTACTTGTCTTGATTTTATTGTTGTTTTTTTAATCTTTTTTTTTTTAGCTTGACAAGTACAATCCCCATTCACTGTAATTGAATTTAAAAAGCAATAAAAAAAGGACCAGTACATTCTTCAGAACTGCTTCTGCTGAATATGTAGATGGAATTTCCATATTTTGTTAACCTGATCCTTTAAAGAATCGGACAAACTTAATGAAAATAAAGTGGCATAATGAACTAGAAACTAACTTTATTTTGGTGTGAGATTATGCTCATGTGCTCAATGCTCTTTTTGCCCCGAACGTCAACAGTTAGATCAGGCAAAGATAAAATGGATGAGATGTCAAGATGATGTCCTCAGTTTTGTAGAATCTAGACGAGCACATCTGTCCACTTCTGTTGTGGTGCTTTTGATTGGCAGCTGTCAGCACTGAGGGTCTTCCAGCCTTGATGCTATAACAATTCTGAAACTATTCCAGCCTTATTATTTTCTACAGAAAAGGATGATTCCGTCATTTGCTTTTGTTTCTGAACAAAGATCATTTGTTTGCAGTGCTATCCCGCTGGAGCCTTCAAACGAGCCAAGCGGTACAATAGTACATGTTTGAGTGATTATTATCGGGCCGCTCAAGCAGAGGTCCAAACACAGCTCCGTCAGACCAGATTTCCAGAACCGGATGGTGACTTGGCAAACAAGCAGACATCCTGATGTTTTTACACTCGGTCATATCAGCGAGCCTGCAGCAGGAGCGTATCAGGAGTGTTATTTTACATCACTAAAGTCTTTGAAGAGGTTTAAGGATCTTTAAGGGACCCCGGCCAACCAGAGTGCCTGCCAGATGTCTCCATGTTAATAAGCCTCCATTAAGAAATTTTTGCTGATGTTTTTGTGCTTTGCCACTGCAAAATCTAACTGCCAATTATGCCATGGCAACGCTCAGCACTCCATTTGCCAGGATGTTGATAATTATGGTTTCGCTAAGCTCTTTTCTTCCTGCGCCTCATTTTAGTTGTGCCCTTCAATTCCGGGCAGTCCACGGAACACGTCAGTTTTTCGTCACCTACCATTATCTGTCATTTCACTCCGGTGTGATTCATGTTTCATTAGTATACCACCTAAGAAGCCCAGCTCGAGATGAGGTTGTTAAAATGAATTCAGCAAAACAGAGTGCCATGCAGACTTCAAATAACTCTTAACCCTAACTCATACATGTAAGCCTAACTTAATTCATGCCTTAATTAGTCAGCTCTTGGTGCATCCAAACCGAACTGGAGACCACCAGCGTAGACGGCGACTCTTGTTGGCAGTCGAGCGACTGAGCGGTCTTTGGCAAAAATGAAGAACAGGACGGTCCGTACTGTAGGTGGCCTTTATCTCTGGCACACCTGACATTGTCAAGGTCGTTTATTATCTCGCTCTGTTTGTGTGCCGCCAGAACACACTCGTCTCTCCCGAGTTGCGAGAAAAGCACTTTTTTGAAATGCTGTGGGGAAGGGCAATTGATTGTGCTGATACTTTTGGTGATTAGACACATCAGTCAGTGTCAAGATTATCTGTGTCATCAGCTGATCTCAACAGCTGTAGGCTCGTCTTCTTTAAACGGCGGTGAAATCGGTCGCATCTCTGCTCTGTCTGCTCCTTCTCCAATTACTCATACTGATTGAATATATGCAAATCGCCACCGAAATTAAAAGCCACCTGCAAGGAGATCCCAAAGGGATACTGTAACCTCCCAACAACCTCCCATTTGTACACTTTAGCTGCTAATATGTACCTTTAAGGTACCATTATGGACTCTTTTGGTACAAAGGTGTGCCTTTTGATAAAAGGTACCGCCCCAGTGACAACTTTTGTACCTTTTTTTCTCAGAGTGTAATGATTTTCAAATATTGCTTTATATATAAATTTGTATATGTATATACTACACTGAGCCTCTAAGGGGAAAAATATGAGATGGGAGGGGGAAAAAGTATTTGAATGTTTTTGCAAAATTTGTGTTCCCTCTAAGAAACTTTTTCTTGTGTTTACTTGAAAAAGCACTGAAATAATGTTTTTCCAACACAGGTTTTGTGTTTGCTTGCAAAATTATGCAATTTTTTTTTTTGTCAAAGAGAGATCGCAAAGTTTTTATCCAGAGAAAAGTTTTATGCCGCAATTATATGAAATATATATATATATTTTTTATCATCGTATCCCCTTAGGGGCTTATAGGAATGCAATATTGTGAATTACTTATGCTTTAGATATCCATAGCTTTAGATGTTTGTCTTTTACATTATTGTTATAGAAAGAGTATATTCACAATGTGATTTACTCATTCTATCTAGCATGTTTTTTTTATATAGTGTAAAGCACATAGACTGAACCAGGCTCTGTTTGTGTGGCAGATTAAGACATTTCAGGCCAGCTGAATGAAATGATATTTACAATGTTTGATTTAAGCAATGTATTAGTAAATGGTGAAATTAAAGAAATAGTTGACCCAAAAATAAAAATTTGCTGAACGTGTACTCACCCCCAGGCCATCCAAGATGTTTTGAGTTTGTTTTTTCTTCTAAATAGATTTGGAGAAATGTAGCATTACATCACTTGCTCACCAGTGGATCCTCTGCAGTGAATGGGTGCCGTCAGAATGAGAGTTCAAACACCTGATAAAAAAAAAAAAATCCAATTAGCATCTTGTGAAGGAAAAAACTGCATGTTTGTGTATATAAATATTTAGTTATATCTTTTCATGTGACAACACTGAAGAAATTACACTTTGCTACAATGTAAAGTAGTGAGTGTACAGCTTGTATAACAGTGTTATAAATATGCTCAAAAGTATATATATATATATATAAATAATTTATGCATTTTGCAGACACTTTTATCTTAAGCGACTTACAGTGCATTCAGGCGATACATTTTTTTTACCAGTATGTGTGTTCCCTGGGAAATGAGCCCACACCCTTTTGTGCTGTTAACACAATGCTCTACCACTGAGCACACACACACACACACACACACACACACACACACACATACTTTAAAACGGTCTCTTGAACTCTCATGCTGACGGCACCCATTCACTGATGAGCAAGTGATGTAATTCTAAATGTCTTAAAATCAGTTCCGATGAAGAACAAACTCATATACATCTTGGATGGCCTGAGGGTAAATCCATTTTCAGCAAACTTTCAGTTTTGGGTGAACTATTCCTTTAATATTAATCAATATTTTAGAAGTATTTTTCATTGTTAGTTCATGTTATCCGATAACAAATGGAAACTTATTATAAAGTGTTTCCAATAAATATACAGGACTTTTGCTTTTGTCTGGGTTTATATGATTTGGATATTAATTTGTATGTTCTGCCAGAGAAAGATAACTACTTGATTGGTTAATAAAAGTATTAACCATGTCAAGCTATATTTCTGCATACTCAAACACACTGCCTTTGTGTTTTAGCTCTTGTACTAAAATAGAGCAGCCTGATTCTTGACTCACTATGTCTCAGTATTAGCACATATGCTCTCTGTGTCAGCCGTGTTGCTACTGGAGACACGATTTTGACCTTGGAAACCCGCCGTAATGAGTGACTATATGACATTGTCATTCTGTGTCCATATTGGGACAGGCTGCCAGCAGCCTTTTTTTTTTATTCACTCCATGTCACCCTCCATTTCTCAGGGCGTATGGCTCTGATCTCATACAATTAAGTATGCTCACGCAGTTATGTTCTCGTGTACCTGCTGCAACATTCAGATATGTTCAGTAGGACTAACAAAAAGAGTGTCCCGAAAGAGGTTGTTGGGGACTGGATAGAGCAAATAAGTGAACCCACATGGAAGTACAACCATAAATAAGGTCATCTGTCAAGGTAGCAATTTATTTTTGAAATAGGGAGCAGGAACAGTACATTACATACAGACTGATTGATTGTGGTGAAATACAGCTTCATTAGAGCAGAGAAGGTGTTTCAGATGTGTGAGACGGCTCTCATGAGGACTAATCTTGATTTTAAACACCTCAGTCCATTCACTGACCACATGCTGCATGTTGCAATAACTTGCAATTGCTTGTGACCATAATGACATACATGTATTGCATATTTAAGTACCTATTTAGAATTTAATAGTTATTATAAACAATTTTATTCAACTCCCACTACTTTTTTTCCCTCTTAGATATGCAGCCAAAAAAAATTCTGCTTCCATCAAGTTATTTATTTATAACAGAGTTGGGAGACAAACTAACGCTCTTAGCTGTTTTATTTATTTATTAACTTACATACCTTACTGACAGTTTGTTTTTTAAACGTTTATTTAGCAAGAGCACATTAATTGTGCAAAGTAACAGTAAAGACATTTATAATACAACAGATTTCTATTTCAAATACATGCTTTTTAAAAAAGAAATATTCATCAAACAATCCAGAAAATATGAAGCAGCACAACTGTTTTCAGCATTGATAATATTGTTTCTTGAGCACAACTCAGCATATTAGAATGATTTCTGAGGGATCATGTGCCACTGAAGTCTGTAGTAATGATGCTGAAAATTCAGCTTTAAAATATAATTTTTTAATTGTAATAATAGTTCAGAATATTACTTCCATTTAATCATTTAATGTCCATTTAAGAGAGTCATTTTAGTTATCACATACAATAATACATGTTTTGTAACTGAACTGTTACGTTCAGTTACTCCAAACAGGACTAGCAACAGTATTCTACCGCAGTGTAAGCATAACCATAGAGAACAAATGTCTCATTTCTGCACTCCTGAAAGCAAAAAAAAGTTATCCAGCTTCACTGCAACGCCTAGTTCTGCTTCCTCTCGCCATGTCTCCAAAGGTGCAGGTGTGTGGAATTATGGGGGTTCATCATCATCAATATAGAAGATGTGAGTAGCTCATCTGTCTTCATGCACACCCCACAGAGAACACCTGCTGCATCTTTTACATCTATCTACATTTACAATCCACATACACACAATCAAAAATCCAAACAGTGTACCTGCAGGGCCATTATTTTATACCAGTATACTGGAAGAAATCAGTATGACAGGAGGTTTCAGATGTCCTTATTTGATCACAGCTCAACATCACATGAGAAACTAGAGCGCTGGCAACAGACTGCAGGAGCAGAGGTCAGGAAATGTGTAATCCAATCGACACTATAGGAAGAAGCACTTCCAGCACACAGATTGTGTTTTATTTGACACCGCATGCCAGCTGTTGGTTCTCCGTGACAGTCCAGAAATCTATTGCACTTTTGCTTCAAATCTCTGCACATAGCTACAACTTTGAAATACAATAACTACAGACTCATATTTCAGCTGTACAGTAACTCTTCTTTAAAGAGTTCACTGCAGTGCCATATTTCTGCTGTCCATAGGGGACTGTTTCACATTTATATGGGCAGTTATATAAATAAGTGCATGATAAATGATTTATTACGTGAGCTATTGAATGCATTTTTTTAATTAGCTTGTGACTTGGAGGCAAAACACATATTTTGTCTGCACTTTGTTTTATGGACTGATTTGTGTTCTTTTTTTATGCAGACTAAATTCATACTGTGAATTTTACTGTTAAAGTAGTTCCTCGTCTGGCACTCTGTTGATGTAGTGTTCTTCAGCAATAACATGAACAATCATTTTTAAAATGTATTAAAAACAATTGAGCAATTTTTATGTAAAATTACATTTTTGATATTTAAATTCTTTGTTCCTTAGGATTTTTTTTGCCATGCTTTGCATCTGCGTTCATGATCTCCATATAATCACAACATGTTTTGACAACATGTTATTCTGAGTCAGCAAACATTTTCAGAGCAGATTATCTTATATCTTATATCTTAAACTAAGTTGGCACAGAGCCCGATCACAAAAGCTTATCATATTTGCCAGGTGCTCTTTTATTGGTTTAAACATAAGTGGTCTTTTTTTTTTTTCAGGCTGCACAAAGCATTTTGAAGTAGATGCTAATGCAGCCCTGAGTGCATTATCCTTCAGTAAGCAGACAATACAGCATTATCCCCCCTCAAGCTCAGAGTCTTAGTGTTGCTTCATTTGTATTAATTAGTAAATGAGACTTTAAAGTCTGTAGTGTGATGAGTTAAAATGTTTGTTAGAGTTCCTTAAAGTAAGTAGTGCAACTTTTCCTTCCCTGAATTACTCGTAGTAAGAGATAAACATTAATTAAATGATTCAGCTCATTTATTTATTTATTTGTATTTTATTTTCTTAGATTGTTTTATTTTGCTCTTATTTAATTATTCTCGTATTTGGCTAGAATAAAGTCTTGCACCTCATTAAAATTATTTAATCCACTGTCAATAGCTTGTTAGCCCAAATCACTAATGACTTTGCATTTACTGGAAGCAAGATAAAAGCTTTGCTATTTGTTTTTGCTCCAGTCAGACTTAATTACTTAATTTGGAATGTTCGCTTTCTTCTTACAAATGACTTGTCAGTGGAGGAAGTGCAATTGTAGAATTTCTGCAATCATACTGAAAATCTGAGCTGACTGGACTGCTTGTCTTTTAATGATCAGGGGGAGGATGCATATTGATCGGCTCGATTAGATTACATGCCACTAGAGGGGGAAAACTATTTCGGTTAGTCTGAGTTTAAGAATTGGGCATTATTGATTGCGTGTTTTTGTTCATAGACTGAAAGATAAGTTGATTCGCTTTGATTTCACAAACAGCACGACACAGGGCCGGAATTATTTTTCTTACTCTCGTACAGGCTTTATTCTTATCCGCATGGCTAAGCACCTCTTAGGGACTGTTTACACCTGTGTTTTGACGTTTAAACTCATGATGTGGTATTGGAGTCGGCCTCTATAATTAAAGCGCGCCTGACTGCTGAGTTAATGTCTTGTGGAAAGCAGTAATGAGCAGAGAGTGGTGATGCGTTCCACTTGGTGGCGTCACCGTTCAATATGTTCCTTGCACATTTTGCGACACCAGTCCGCAGCCAAGCGTTACATATCCTCTCATAAAAGCTCTACATATGCAACCGTGCCGTGTGCCGTGTTTAGTGCTTGCAGGTGTTCATATTGCTCTGTGGTTTGGGTCTCAGAGTTGTGCACTGCGCTCAATAGCATTGAAAAAGTGCTGTCTGTGTGGCATTGCCGTGGGTTAGGAGCATGACATGATGGAGCATGACAGGGATAGGATGAAAAGGTCACCTCTGGCATGCTGTCGTTTCAACCATGTGATGAGCAGCTTGGCATTTGTGGTGCTCACCAGTGCATTGTGCAGCAATCAGAGCAGAGCAGGCAATCAACTACAGCATTCAATCTGGCATTAATGCGTTTTTATTCAATGCTTAATGGAATATATTGGGTTCAGTACATGTTAAGATCAATTGACAGCATTTGTGCCATAATGTTGATTAACACAAAAACAAATTTTGACTTGATCATGTTCTTTTTTTTTTTTTTTTACTTCTTTAAAGCTGGGTTACAGTGAGGCACTTACAATGGAAGTGCATGGGGCCAATCTGTGAAGATTAAAAATATTCACCGTTTCAAGAGTGTGTATAATAAGATGTAAATCGTATGTATTATAAGAAGTAAATAATATGCATGCTTACATAAAATCACCTGCTAACCTTTTCTGTGTAAAATTATATTCCGTTTTTCAACATTGTTGTCATTAAAGTGCAACACTCAAAACCATAAAATGATTGTAAAATGGTTTGAGCTGTAAATCTCAAACAGTACAGCTATATAGGTTATATAGTTTTAAGTTATATAGGTTTAACAGAAGAATTAAGTGCTTTTATAAAAATAAGCTCCACATTTCTGCTTTTAAATCCTTGAAAATTTCCCCCATTTGCTGCCATTGAAAGTACCTCACCCTAAATTCGATTTTTTTTTTTGGGATAATCAATAAAATGCTGTCAACTGAGCTTAAGAATATACTTTAATTCATATTGTTACTTTACATTTCTGCTGTTAAATCTTTATAAAAAAAATAGCCCCATTTGCTTCCACTGTAAATGCATCTTTTTTTTGTTTTGTTTCAAAGAGCCGAAATGATTTTTTGTGGTAATAAGCAAAATTGCACCAACGTTTTCAATTGAGATTAACATGAACTGATCTCTGAATATTACCTGAGAATCAAAATATTACATTTCTGCTTTTTAAAAAATGTCCCCTCATTTCCCCCATTGAAAGTACCTCACCAGAGCCTTGAGTTTTGCTTCTTTTTAGTTTTTTTTTTGTGGTAATCAACAAAATGCCACCATTTTTTGTCAAATTGAGCCAGGATATTACTTTAATTCATATTGTAACTTTTATAAAATTATAAGTTTTTCTTCTCTGCTTTTTTCATCCTTATAAAAAATGTGGCCCATTTTCTTCCATTGTTAGTGCCTTACCTTAACATTGTAAGTTTCTCTTACTTCCATTGTAAATGCTCTATGACATTTATTGATGTGTATTGAACTCAGAATATTACATATTCATATCTAGACTTGCCTGTTACTTTTCACTGCGATGATAATGCAGAATGCTGTGTGAATTTCACGTCAACTCTCACGGTTTAATGTGATTGGAGGACAATTGCATAGGTGCTCATTATGAAATGGGTAAATTGCAGCTTGCAGTACGGCGACAGGGGAAAAGACGTGTTTGAGACACGCGCAGACAGTGTAATTATAGTAAACAAGGGTCAAATGAGCATCTTCCAGTGCGATGGGATCCTATAAATGCAGAATTCACCCTCCAGCCAGAGCTGTATGTACCGATTAAAACGAGAACCAGTAATGACGACGAAGAGGAGGATGCTGGTTGTGGGTTTGGATGCCCTGCTGCGATCGTGCTGATGCAGAGTGTCAGCTAGGAAGGCTGAAGCCAAGCTGCAGTCTAACTCTCACAGCAGGGCTACGGTGCTTGAGGAGAGCCCATTAAATAAGCAATTAAAAGCAGATAATGAAGGGGCCAGTCGCCAGCAGGGGCTCGGCCTGACTGAGTGCCTCGCTGAGCCAGACAGACCTTCTGAAGGGCTACGATGGCCTCCCCCTCCTGGGTCAGGCTTAAACACCAGTGAATGTGTATCTGTTTGTGTGTTACTCCACGGAGCTTAACGTTCAGCAGGATCAGAGCTTGCTGAATGAGCCTCTGTGTGATAAATGAAACATCTGGTGGGAAAAATGATTTAATAACTTTAATGAGTGTGAAACTGCTTTTTTCTGAACGTGCCATCCTGCATTTTGCTGCAACTACTACTGATTTATTTTCTAACTGCAAAATAGAATTCCTTTAATGACGTCTTTCTAAGTCTTTCACGTTTTGATCCCCTGTAGATTATGTAACACGTGAGTGTTTTGTTCTTGGCTTGGCGAATCAATATCTCGCGTTTCCTTTAATGACCGGTTTGTTGACGTATACGCTGTTCTCCTTCGGGTTTTGATGCTCGGGTATCCCTAAATGACTTCTGCACTCTTCAGGTATCGTCAGCAGAGCGCTGTTGTGTTGTGAATTGGTGCCATGCCTCAGGAGACCCAGATCCAACTCAGCAGATAATAAACACCACATCAGTGCCATGCTAATGAAGATGGATAGAGCACAGCCTGAGCGAAAGATTTATTTTCTACAGAGGGTCACAATGTAATTGTTACCTCAATTACAAACGATAAAGGATTAGAGTGACAGAGGGAGTAGAGACACCCCAAGGGTGTGTGGCCGGTGCACTTAATGTTTTCACTGATGCTTTCTTTATTGGACTTTCAAGGTGACCATAGCATTGGTATTCGATTCAGGGTGGGGAGCGCTTCTGAGAATAAATGGTTGGAGGTTGGCGGGGTCAGTGCCGGTCGGAGCCATCCAAAGCGTTTTTGTTAAACGTTTGTGGAATGGAGCATTAGTGTGTTAGAGTTTACACAGCAGGTGGATTGCTTCATTGGTTTATTATTTTACACATTCTCAGTTGGTTTGGGAGGGGGGGGGGGATATTTGGGGTTTGC
>NW_015505458.1:1271553-1272938 GCF_001515645.1 Sinocyclocheilus grahami
TTATTTTTTTTTTTACCAATTTTCAGTGGGTTGGGGGGGGGGGGGGGGATAATTGGTGTTTGCAGGAAATTAGAAAGGTTGTGAAATGCTTATAAACTCTGACCCACTGTTTTCTGCAGCACATTCAGTGGTGATGAATTTTCTGCGCCATTATATTTTGTTAAAGTAATATTTTCAAAGACAATAATTACACTTTTACAATAGACAATTAATGCATTTGCACCATAGTATGCTGTAACCTAAAAAGTATAATTCTAAAAACCAGACAACGTAAGCAAATTGTGTTTTTCTTTTGTTTTGAAATCAATATGTGCTTTGAATCTGGTTCAAATAGTTTATGATTTTCCGCAACAGAACACTGTATTAGGTGTATATATGTATGTATATATACAGTGGGGCAAAAAAGTATTTAGTCAGCCACCAATTGTGCAAGTTCTCCCACTTAAAAAGATGAGAGAGGCCTGTAATTTTCATCATAGGTATACCTCAACTATGAGAGACAAAATGAGAAAAAAAAATCCAGAAAATCACATTGTAGGATTTTTAAAGAATTAATTGGTAAATTCCTCGGTAAAATAAGTATTTGGTCACCTACAAACAAGCAAGATTTCTGGCCCTCACAGACCTGTAACTTCTTCTTTAAGAGGCTCCTCTGTCCTCCACTCGTTACCTGTATTAATGGCATCTATTTGAACTCGTTATCAGCATAAAAGACATCTGTCCACAACCTCAAACAGTCACACTCCAAACTCCACCATGGCCAAGACCAAAGAGCTGTCAAAGGACACCAGAAACAAAATTGTAGACCTGCACCAGGCTGGGAAGACTGAATCTGCAATAGATAAGCAGCTTGGTGTGAAGAAATCAACTGTGGGAGCAATTATTAGAAAATGGAAGACACACAAGACCACTGATAATCTCCCTCGATCTGGGACTCCACGCAAGATCTCACCCCGTGGGGGCAAAATGATCACAAGAACTGTGAGCAAAAATCCCACAACCACACGGGGGGACCTAGTGAATGACCTGCAGAGAGCTGGGACCAAAGTAACAAAGGCTACCATCAGTAACACACTGCGCCACCAGGGACTCAAATCCTGCAGTGCCAGACGTGTCCCCCTGCTTAAGCCAGTACATGTCCAGGCCCGTCTAAAGTTTGCTAGAGAGCATTTGGATGATCCAGAAAAGGATTGGGAGAATGTCATATGGTCAGATGAAACCAAAATAGAACTTTTTGGTAAAAACTCAACTTGTCATGTTTGGAGGAGAAAGAATGCTGAGTTGCATCCAAAGAACACCATACCTACTGTGAAGCATGGGGGTGGAAACATCATGCTTTGGGGCTGTTTTTCTGCAAAGGGACCAGAACGACTGATCCGTGTAAA
>NW_015505458.1:1273379-1306653 GCF_001515645.1 Sinocyclocheilus grahami
GCATTTAATACACAGAGCCGTAGATCACTGACAAGCTACGCAATATCGCATTAATAATCGAAGGCGATTCATCTGCGATTATAAACGCGATATTGCGTAGCTTGTCAGTTACTGTTTTTTCAATGCGTGGAATGGTGTGCTGTGATTGGTTGAGCGGATGTATCGCATTCTGTAGAGAAGGTAGACTGGTGTTTGTTGTAGCGAATCAGCTCATGGGAAATATGAATAATTAATCATAACTAGTTATAATTAATTATGAATATTTTAGATCCGCTGTAGATACAGTGGGGAAAAAAAGTATTTAGTCAGCCACCAATTGTGCAACGAGATTTGAAAAGATAGGGTGAAAACATGACAGAATAACATGGCGGATATCGCATTTTGCTTAAAATTAAAAATGTACTTTTCAATACCGAACAGATACAATACTGATTTTGGCGGGAACTCAATTTTTTTTTTTAAATGGCATTTAAATGAAAGCTGCTACAAATTATGTGTGTTTCTGTGTGCGTGTGAGAGAGGTAACTTTTAATTTTGCCATTCCTGACTTTGTATTGTGACATTTCCATCTTAAGTGACGAATTGGCTTCTTGTACCCATCACCTTCTATGCAGTGATATATCACACTGTCATCTGACAGAAGAGGGTGAGAAGTCAAACCATACAGGTGTCCAGGATGGTGGAGGATGGATTATTAGTATGCCTGAAGCCTCTCACAGGGACTTTCTTATCGTTTGAACATGAGGATCTTCAGAATATTCAGGAACAAACATAATGGGAGCTGCTGTCTTACGTTTCCCCCAACTAGGGCTGGGTATCGAGTTCGATGCTTTTTAGGCACCGACCGAATTGCCTCGATACCATCGAGTATCGAAAAACATCTCGTCGTTCGGTACCAAATTTCGATACCTAAGGGGTTAATCTCATCAACGTCCGTGGGCCAATAAGCCTGCAGCACTAGGTGTGTTCAACTAGAAGCGGCGCGGCGCAGATCAATATTTGTTTGACATCCACGAGAGCGATTCGAAAGAGTATTGAGCAGTCTGCTCTCTATAGCTCTCGTGGTACTGTAATGCACCGATGGGTCTGCACAGTCAGTCCGCGTCAAGTCGAACACACCTACTAGTTTACACCAGTTACACCAGATTTGGGTGGGAAGCGTGCAATCTGTGATTGCGTGCCTTTGCAGACGCTCGCGAAAGCATGCAATCGCTTTATGCGCGCTGTTTTTACGGTTTCACTTTCGCTTTCGAAATCGAACACGTTCAGCAAGGAGGGGAGAGGATGGAAGGGGGCGGGGGGCACAGCCTGCAAACACGGCTTTCCACTATCTCCGACAAGCGACAGACCGGAAGTCATTCATTTCCAGTGGAGAGTAGTGCGCGAGCTGCGTGGAGTTCCGATCATATGCAGATGTCCGTTCATACTACTCGACTGAAAGCGCCTGTTATGTGACCATTCATGCACACTGTAGCATCATGCTACATAAGATTTATATTCCGCTTTTACCCAAAACTCACTTTTTTTTTAATAACTTCCGATTGCCGTTCAATGTGTGTTTTGGCCATGTAATGTTGCTGAAATTAAATACGTTATTACCTCTGAGTCAGAACAGCGATTGTGGAAGAGAGAACACAGGCAGACAGTGCTGGAAGCTGCTAATGCTGATCGGTTAATCAGTGGAAAATGCGCTATGCATTTTAAAACGATGCACTCGTGTAAATGTAGCCTAACAGATGTGTAAACTGAAGACTATTTGAGTTTTATTAAAACTATTTGCACTTAATTTGCATTTATTGTGTTGGTTACATTGTGTTCCTTTGTGCAGTGTCTCAGGAGATAAGTCTTTGAGTTTGTATAAACATCAACAAGCTGAAAAATAAAACCAAGTTTTTTTTTTAGATAATGTAATCTTGTTAAAATTTATTTCATAAAATTGGTATCGAAAAAAGTATCGTTCAGGAACCGGTATCGAAGTCAAGGTATCGGTATCAGTATAGAAAATTTTTGAACGATACCCAGCCCTACCCCCAACTGTTCCCCTCAGATTCCGAGTGAGATGGGATTCATTCTGCCACGTGTCATACCCCCGATGAATCTGGTAGCGGTGTAATGTCAGACTCCTGATGATAAGCCACGTTCTTTCTAATGAAAACCATCGCTCTGAGACCTTAGGGGTTTACCATAACTAATGCCATCTCTTGGCTCGACTAAGGGCAAGAGAAATGCCAGGAACAATGCCAACTTGGCATGTCACTGAGGTTGTTTTTCCTCTTTTCTGACGAGCCATATATAGAAAGGTCTCGTTTTACTTTTCCTAGACTGCAAGATTTGAACTCCGTCTGCGTAGATTTTTCAAAAGCCAAACTTTCCACACAGCCCGCAGGCAGAAAGGTGCTCACAGAGAGGGTCTAATTAAAACCGCATAATACAACTTTCTAACTAGAGACTCTTTTGAGTTGTGTGATGAAGGATACGGTTCTACTCGAAATGTCAGTGTCTTGCTCTTCTCTGGTTGGCCTGAGTCCAGACTCATGACATTGTGTGACAAACAGACCCCTGCTAAGAACACTTGATGAGGCACACCTGATTCTTTTCATCTTTCATCACCCTTATCGAAACAATTCCTTATCACAGCTTCACGTTGACTGTCCTTGATGTCCAGATATTAGCATTTGGCAAAAAAAAAAATCAGCTCCCTTTCAGTTTCTTTTTTAGGATGTATTCTAATATTCTGTGTATAACAGTATTAATTAGCAATTGGAAAATGGCTATTCTGAGTAGAAAAACTCTCATAATATAAAACTGCTCTCTAATATACGCAAACATAACATTTCTGGCTTTTTAGTGGAGTGCTCATTTTTAGTCGAGCATCTGCTGCATGTTTCTAGCCAAGTTTAAAACCATTGATTTAGCTCAATGATTGATTTACAGGTGATCTGTTGGCTATTATGTCTTGTTTATTTTATTGTATTGTATTGTATTGTATTTTTATTTTATTTTGTTATTTTACTGTAGTTATTATTTTGTTTTATTATTTTATTGTATTGTTATGTATTGTATTTTTATCATTTTATTTTATTTAATTTTACACTAATAGCTTGTGATCAGGTCACCTGAGACAGATAGTAATGCTGTAAACAGATGATCGTATACTACTACTACTTTTTTTCTCTCCATTTTCTGTTTTAAAATGACTTGGAAAAGGTGCTTAATAAATAAATAAATTTTATTCAATTTAATAATTTTTTTGTACATTTTGCTCAATAAATTTGATTTTAAATAAATTTCTTTGTTTAGTTTCATTTAACTTATGACCTGAGACAGATGGCAATGGTGTAAACAAGTCATATTATACTTGTTCTAATGCAAGCAGATAAGCAATGTAACATGTAACATGATTAGTCACAAGCCATTAAAGAGGCTGTGAACATTTACAGTACATGCCACAGGTATAGTGATCGTTTTCAGTCTAGTCCAAAGTCTGTTTCTCAAGACATCATCCTCATTAGATCTGCATTCATTATATTTCATGTTTTTCATCCTGAATTTTATTCTGATAGATAACTTATACTTCATTCCATTTCATCTCTCTTCATAAGTCATTTTCTGTCTGGAACAAGAAAGCACTTTTTCCCATGGCGAGCCTTTTAACCTGTCTTGGCGACAGCTACACCTCACTGTATAAAAATAAATAAATAAAGTAAATAACAACTAACCGCAAAATGCAAATTGTTAGTGGGTTTTGGGATAAACAAAGCCACTTGTTAACTGTAAAATATCTATTAAGCAAAACAAATGCACACACTCCATTTGAATAAAGGAGTGCAGAGGTTTGCAGAAAATCGTGTCATGCTGCTCATACATGTGGAGCCTAATAGCTTCCCTCAGCCTCATTGGCTCATGCTGCAGCTCTGAGAAATTAGTAATTGAGAGCAAAGCATCTTGGTCAACAAAACTAAGGTCTCTGCTTCAGGGGTTTCCAACGGCTTATAAAAATTGTGGCTATAATTGGGTTTCTTATATATTTATTTATTAAAGATTTTTCCCTTATACGTTTGTCTTCCTAATTCCATTTATTCCGATATTTAACTGATGTTACAGAAAACATACAGCAACTTGTGTGTTGTGTGGCAAAACCTTTCAAGCAAATATGTGCGTGTGGTTTTCTTGTTTGCTAATTTATGATCTGTTTTTGCTCCCCATCAGCAGGCTGTTACTTGCTCTGGTTTTGATGAGCCATTCTGTCATCACTCCTCTGCCCTTCGTGGCATAATTAGTGCCTACCCAATATCTCTGGCCCATTAGATAGATGGAGAGCAATGAGAAGGAAAGAATTAAAGCGGGAGAGAATTGAAGATGAAAATGACATAGAGTTGAAATAGCAACCATCTTTAAAGCGACCAACATTAAAGCAAATTCATTGTGAGATCTTATAATATATCATCATTTTTGGTGTTTTGTTTTTGTGTTACTTCATTTGGAATCATGACACGAGGGTGAGAGTGAACTAACTCTTAAAAACGGTTGGCAATCAAGCAATACTTATTTTAAAATATTGCTCATTAAAAAGCAACAATTCATTAAAATACCCGATTAATAAAAACAACAGCCAGTATAAATAACTTGGGCAGAAAATCTCCAATACAGTGTTGGATAAATTTCCACTGATTCAGGCTTTTAAAATATGTTGATACTAAGGATGCACCAAATGTTCGGTAACCGAAATTATTCGGCCGAAAATAGCAAAAAAAAGGCAGAATAAGCGAAAAGACCGAATAAATTGTACCGAACAATGATATGACACGATCAAATGGCAACCAGCGAAGAGTGAGAGGCGCTCACTCTTTATTATGCTGCACACATGTCAGCAGTGTGGAAGCATTTAAACTGTCGGAGAAAGATTTTTGTTACAAAAATCATTGTAAGCACCGACAGCGAGAGACTGTTTAGTACTGCATCGCATGTCTTCGATGAGAAGAGGAAGGGGTGATTGTTGCTGGTTACTGTATGATGATTGAAATCGTGAAATGGCCTTAAACAATTAGTAAATAAACTACAGAACGTTATGTTTTCTAATACACGCACGCATTGCATGTATTCTGACAGCTCTGCACGAGCGTGCGGCGCTATCTGCTCAGTCACATTTTTATGAATTTTTACAAGGCATGTGACAATGCGATACGCACGAATTATTCGTAATCGGACTTATTTATAAATCTGTTGTTGTCAACAAAAAGGAAGCATTGAAGTCTTCCTGCGCGTTTCCGCCAAAATAGAAGTTGAGAAAAAGCAAGAACTCTTATCAACATTCATAAATGTTAGTATTGTAATTTTACTGTTGTTCTGTAAAATAAAATAAAAAGTAAGACAATTATAATGATAATAATCATTAAAACAACTCTGTTAATACATTTATTATAATAATCAAACATACAGTGTTCAAATTAAGATCTGTAATATGTTCTGTTTTAAAAGAAGTATTTTCTCAGCAAGGCTGCTTTTAATTGTACAGTAAAAAATACATGCCTGATTCAAGAAGGGGCTCTGATGGCCAAAAATATTATTTTACTAACATTGATTTTAAGCTAAATTGTGCTTTGTTGGTATAGTGTCTGCTAGAATATTAAAAATGTTCAGTGTTCAATATTTTTAAACTGTTGTTTTGTAATAATTTTTTCTTCTTTGAAGAGCAAGACAAAACAGTAAAAAGCACATTTTGGCTATTTAATTTATGCAATGGGTTTTTCGTTTTTTACACACGAAAAACCATATTCGGCCTTCGGCCCAGTGTTTCATTTTGTTCGGTTTCGGCTTTGGCCAAGAATTTTCATTTCGGTGCATCCCTAGTTGATACATTTCTATTTATATCCTTTCTCAAACATGTGGTGTCAATAGAAAGATAAAATGTTGTGGACAAACCCACAGAGAATATAAGAGCTCTTAAGCTTCGAATGAGCTGCATGAAATATACAAAAGAACACAGTGCTGGTAGCTTTAGACGGTGATGGTTTGCATTGTCTAGAGACCGGTATCCCTATTCTCTTTGCTTTTCATGCTAATGCATTTGGTTACTGTTACGAACAATGTTGGGGGTGCATGAGAAATGTAAGTCTTGACCTGCTAAATTATCACAAATTAATATTCACAGCCCTGGGCTTTGCTAGATGAGCCAGTGAATTAGACTAGAGAAATGAATGATTAACACAGGGTCAAGCTTTAGGCTGATTTTTACATTCGGATACCTTGGGAGAAATGAGAGAAGTCCCCACCCCCCCTTTCAGTGCATGTAAAGTACCCCAGTCAAACAGAGCTCCTCTTGAGTCATCATGTGTAGATTTGCTCTAGTCTCCAGTGATCATAAGTCTTTACAAGTGACAGATTTAAGAATGTGTGGATGCAGATGTTTTCTCTGACACTCGTTTCATTTCCCTTAGGATCACTCTCCGCCCCTAATCTCATATTCTGAACATTTCCATATGATAATTTTTCCTAAGGTCGGACTCAGCAACATGTTCTCATAAACCATGTCGAATCCAGAAATATGTGTGCCTGTTTTTCACGTGAATATATTTTTATTTCCTCTTATCTCAACTCATATTAACTCAAATTTAGCAACAGGTGATAATTACTGTAAGCTAGCTACTATATGTTTATATGGTTTAGCAAAACAAATATTTGATGTATGATGTGTTTCCAACATTGATAATGAATCAGGATATTAGAAAGATTTCTGGAGGATCATTTACACTGAAGAATGGCGGGAGTAATGGCTAATGAAATTTCAGCTTTACATCACAGGAATAATTACATTTTAAAGTATAATAAAACAGAAAGCCATTAATTCAAATTGAAATGATATTTCACAATAGTACAGTTTTTTCTATATTTTGATCAAATAAATGCAGCCTTGATGAACATAATAAACTTCTTTAAAAAACATTAAAATATTTATGTATTTTCCACCTTTAGACATTTTCGCTGTGCTCTTCACTTACAAATTTAACGGATTAACAATTTATTTCTACTTTCTACAAATGATGTATAGAATGCTTAACTAAAAAAAGTAGTTAAATTACTATTTTGATTTATTGTATTTTTATATTTTCCATAGTATAATGAACGCATGAAAATTGAGTACAATTTTGACTTGTAGAAGAAAATGAGGAGAAGAGACTAAATGTATGTCAGAGAACCGCTGATAGGATGTTGATGGGATGTGTTGGTCTATGTGAGACCATGTCAGCCTGATATAGGTTTGTGTGTGTAGCCCACACACACACACACACACACACACACCACACACACACACACACACACACACACACACGCGCGCACACACACAGACAGAGTGGTCTACCCACCAGTGGTTCTTATGATTGATTACCCAATCTCCCTCCAGCCTCAGTTACACATTTAATAGCCCTCTGTTTATGAAGACATGGAGTTTGTGGCTGTACCTTGCAGATGCACACATCATTTGTGTGTCTTACTTTTGGTCTACCTTATAGACTTCTCTGTATGGATTATTACATTCATATACCAAGTCTTGAATTTACTGTTCTTTTTCTAAATGTGCTTCTCCCTTACATCTGCTCCCACCTTTTAATGTTGATATATTTCTCTCATGCTCCTTCCTTCTCCTTTATTTCCCTGTGAGTGATTTACAAAGACCTTTTCATAGGGTGATTCATTTAAAGACATATGAAAAAATAGATTTAATAGTTATTTCAGATTAAATCCCAGCTAACCACACTTAAAACATACACTCATTTTTAAGCCAGTTTAATGTAATTTGTTGAAATGACTTAAACCGCTTTTGTTAGTGCAGCAACTTTTTTTTTTTTACAGTGTAATCTTAATTGGCAGTGTTGTATGTAAAAAAAAAAGTCATTATTTATTATGTGCAGCATTGAGTGATCTTTGATACTGTATGTTTATAAGATAATTAATATGAATGAACCAGTTTATCCAGTTCATAAAACTGGCCTTGACAGATCAGGTTCATCTGGCTGACTTAATAATTCACTTGGGAAGAGGAAGATTAATTAGTAAATAAAAAAATGAATGAATGAATCTCACATAAATTACTTTATTTATTAATTATTTATTTGTTTTTTATGGTTCTTTTGTATTGCTTTAGATGTTTGAAAGCTTCAGACCTCATTTATGATTATGGCATGACCAGCACCGTATTATTTTTTCTTTTCATTGTGAGTTATGTGTTAATACTAAAGGCTATTTGGGCTGTGCTAAATAGGGCATTTTGCAGTGTCTGACAGTGAGCATTTTTTAAATTCCTGAACAGCCTGTTCTGTTCCTAATCTTGCCATAACCAACCAGACCAGGACAAAAAAGCCTTCTGACTTCTCCAAAAATATCACAGCTCTGCTGCCAGCACATGCGACCTGGATTTTGAACTCGGAGTCATTAGTGAGCTGACTGTCCTATTCTTTCCATCCAATCTTCTCACTCTCTCCCTAATGTTTAATGATGACAGAAGTTTGGTATTGAAATGCTCAGTCTGGGCCTGGGATTATATTATCCCATTATTTAGAATCAGAGCCGTATTTATCACAGGCTGCTGTGTCTCTCAGAAAATATCAGCAAAACAGCCAGAGTGCAAGGTTGCCAAATCAGGCCCCTGAGGATTAGCAGCAGCTCTCCGTGAGACAGCAGGTGCACCCGACACACGGCTCCAGAGACAATGCTTTGGCAGGACGGTCTACCTGCTGTGTCCCCCGGTCTGTCTCTCCCTCTCACCTGCTCCCTCCTGTTCCAGAACCGCCTTTTAGCCAGGTGGCTTTAGCAGGGGACAGTGTGTCTCTGCCTGAATGTCTGCTAAAACAGCTGGGTCGAGAAAACTACAGAGACACGGTTTGCCTTTGAAACGACCAATAGGGCATACAGTATATTACATTCACCAAATATCATTTAGAAATGTATGTAATATAAGCCAGAGTGATGTATCCCCCCCCCCACCCCCCGAATTACAGATATAATGCAATTCAAATGATTTTATAGATGGTTTAATTTTGTTTTACTATTATTTATGGTTGCCCACAAAGCAGTGAAACTCAAAATTAAAGCAATTTTACAAACTTCACACAGCTATAGAGTGTTCCATATTATATAAATATTTCATTGATAGTTACATAATTTATATATGTTTATACTATTTGCAGTAAATTACTTTAATCTAGGATAAATCTATATCATAGCCCTGCATTTTTGGAGAAAATCTGCTGATTTGCCAAGAAAGACCTAATATTACCTCAATTTATGATGCTGACTTCAAAAATATCAGTACACGCTTTTCACATAGTGTTTTGTTTTTGTTTTGTTTTCATGATGCTGACTTCAAAAATAATTAAATAAGTCATGTTTGCACTTCTGTCACTGGCTAAACTTCTAACTTTGAAATCAGGATTAGGCATAAAATAATGTCTTGATAAATGTGAAAATTACATGCATTTTTAATTAAACAAATAGTTATACCCTTCCGTCTCAGAGTATTTTTCAACTGATTAACAGATAATGCAAGCCTTGACCTTACAAATGGTTCTGGAAAGCAAAAATGTTACAAAATACACATTATAGTTTGTAAGAAAGTGACATGCTAGAGCAAAACAGACACTATTTTTGGAATCAGCACCTCAGTTAGTAAGAAATAAGTATAGTATTACGTTCAGCAAATATGATGCAGGGCAGTGTAATTATAGTTAATGCATTTACAATAAATAACTGTTATTATTAATTACTATTATCATATGCAGACATGACTATTTATCGTTTTCATCATAAACAAACTACATTTGCAGTAACAATTCACAGCGCTTTTCTAGATTCATTCTCTCTGTATAACATACAGAGATGATGTTGATGATGACATTATCTGACATTTGTAAAGAAGGCCAACTGTGAACAGTTGTCCAGAATTGAACCACAAATGGATAGCTGCGCTCCACAAGCAGAATGTGTATGTATGAGTGTAAAACACTTCATAAATGAGTTAGCAGTGATTACATGTATGTTTGTATGTGCTGAGGCACATGGGTTGAGGTGACCATGCTAATGCGCTTCCCATAACCACATCCAAAATAATGGTATATTCACATGATGTTTAGACTCTGGTATGTATTAATGTTCACACTCTTCCAGGGTCTGCCTCACTGCTCTCTTCAGTGACAGCATGCTAGCAGAGATGACCTGCAGCCTTATAATATCATCTGAGCCCTGCTAGATTCTGCAATGATATTTCAATTCTTAAAAGTGTGCATCATTCATCAGATTACATACAAAATTCATTGGAAACTGAGGAAAATCTGCCTCTTGGGGCATGAAAAAATTTATATTTCCAGCAATGCTAAAGCTACACACACTTACACACCTGACGTGGCATGCAATATAAGCTTTACAAAGCGCTGCATATACCACATGTTTGGAGTCATTTGAAGTGATGAATGCGCACAGGAATAGATTGGATCTTAGTGGTGGAGCTGATTTATATGGTGTGGAGGCCATAGTCTCATTTAAGTGCCATCAGTATACCTTTTATATTGAAAGCAATTAGGTTAGCCCACTGCTCTTCATGGTTTTATCCCCAGCTGCATGATTCCCATGTCCTCTAGCATTTTCAAAAGGTCCGTGTTGCATTCAGATTTCGTAGAGATAAGTGGTCCCTGAGGGGTTAATGTCCATTTCCAAATGTGCCTGTATGCCACGGGTTATTCTCCATTTTATATACCGTATTGGCCCGAATATAAGACGACCCCCCTTTTTCCAGATGTAACTTACCTTTTGTTTCCAAATGTGCCTGTATTAAAAAAATTGTAAAAAATTAGGACATTTAGGCTATCCATCTAATAGTAGCCTACCAAAATCTTATTAACAGTAGAAGTTAAATCTTACTGTAGTCTTCAAATCTGGGTATTGTCTTACGTTTTAAAATCACAAAGTGAGATGGTCCCATCAGGCTAACGTGACAGACGACCCCCCTTTTTCCAGATGTAACTTACCTTTTGGAAAAAGGCTTTTTAAAAAACACATTTTTTTTTCTCAGTAAAACACATTTTGTCTTCAATTATTATCATATTGCATATTTGTCCTATTTTAATTTTTGATATTTCCAAGAAAAAAACATTGTCTTATAGTCGGGACAATACGGTAATTAATATCTCTCTTTGCTGTTGTTTCCCCCACCAGTATCCGTCCCATCAGGCTAACGTGACAGTCACGACTCATGCAGCTGTAAGCTTTTCTTTTTCTTTTGTTTTTACTCGCGATCTTTACAACACACAGTACATTACGTATTTTATGGCACATTCGTTTTATGTGTATTTGGTGCCACCTATTGTTGTGGGTGTATTATTGACATGTCAAAGTCTAGAGCCTGAATATAAGACGACCGTGTTTTTTCAGATATATTTCCAAGAAAAAAACATTGTCTTATAGTCGGGACAATACGGTAATTAATATCTCTCTTTGCTGTTGTTTCCCCCACCAGTATCCTTCCTCTTTGCATAAAACATTTCCCAATAGATAGAATGTCTTTTCATGATTGATGATCGTATTGATTTTAATCCGCCCGTATCTTGATAGAGCACTGGGCGGACAAAAAGTACAGATCTATATGAAGAAAAGGACACAGTGTTTCTCTTAAAGCATTTCAGAAGCATATCTAGAAACTTCAGGTCAACTTTGATCGTTGAGACAAGTGGATTTACAAACCCAATTCCAATAAAGTTGGGACACTGTACAAATTGTGTATATATATATATATATATATATATAATAATAATTAATGTAATAAACATTAGTATTTTATTTGTTGTTGTTATTTTTCTAATTTTATTACATGTTTATTTTTTATTATATAATTCATTTTAGTGTGTATGTAAAAGAAGAGATTTTATGTGTGTGTATAGAGAGAGAATATTACATATAAAATAAGTATATAATAAAAATAACAATAGTAACAACAATAAATTATGTATTGTTGTTACTATTGTTATTTTTATTACTTATTTTATTATATAATACATTTTAATATATACAATTAATTATTTTATAATTAACTAATATTATTATTTGATTATGTAAACTAATTATTATGTTTTATTGGATTGGATTTTTATATATACTTCCGTCCATTAGGTAACTTTGGTCAGTCCAATCACACTGTCCACAGATAATATGCAACTAGATTGTTAAAAAACATTTTCTTTTGTTGTTGTTGTTTTTGTTTTTTGTCCTTGGGTCATGACTTATATCGCCTCTGGCACCAAATGAACCAGGACGTCCCTGATACTAGCCTTTTTTTGTGTTTGTATAACCAGCAGTTATTTATTTGAAGCACATCAATGCAGAACCTTTGCCAGTATGATCAGTTGCTCATGAACTTCAGGATGACACTCTGATATATGCATTTAGCTTTTTTTCTACGAGAGCATCACATAGCCTGTCACATAGCAGAAGATCTTATGAAATATTGAGAAACTGACAGCTGCACTTAGTCATGCACACTTACAAACAGATGCACACACAGACACACAAACTCCGAAAAAAGCTTGAAGCCCTCCATTTGCCGAGAAGCAACTTTCACAGTCGCATGCTTTTCTGCATTTATCAAGAAAATACAGTATACTGAAAATATCATGTGCACGGTCTACAAATTGTGTTGCTTTTGTTGCCGTGGTTACATGACAGAGATAGACGGGAAAAGAGATTTCTTGTCTTATAAGCTCAAGAGACGTGGCAATGATAAACATTACTTATCTGCTCTCAGGACCAATGTTCTCAAACCCCATTGAAAAATGCTGGAGGGACAGTGTTCATCTCTATATCTAGATGATCCATTCATGTTATTTTTTTGCATCTTTCTTTGGACATTTTTTTGTATTCCTTCTCCTAAAAGGCTAAACAAGAGGCAGCCAGTGCATTAATTGAATTAGCAGCTAGCGGGAACCATTAGGAAGCCATTTCCTATTTGATAGTGCTGTATTAGAATGGGTGGAGCAAACCTCCTGTGGATGGGCTGCTCTTCTCGTAGACCAGGACAGGGTGCATGTGAATTTGAAGGCCACGGCTAAGGGTAAATCTTCTCTCTTTTACCAAACAATGATTGACAACCATTTCTTCCTGCTCTTTACTGTGACGTAGACGTTACTTGTAGGATAGTCAGTTCTAATTACATCTTGCAAAAGTTTCTCGGACAAGTAAACCAGACCGAGTCATGCTGTCCTCGGGACAGTGCCTGATAATAACGATTCCTGCTTTATGAGCACAATAAATCCAGCAGAAGAGCTAGACGTTAAAAGGTTGAGTGCAGGCCCAGAGGTCATTAGATGAGCGCAGGCTATCAGATCTGGGCTCCCAGACCCTGCGGCTCTGTTGCCTGAGATAAAAGTTGACGGTAATTCGGCACAATGCTCTTCTTCTGTATCCTATAGCGATAAGGACATGAGCTGTAGAAAGAAGGGTCTGGAGAAAGGGAGAGACTGAGACAGACCGACAGAGATGAGACTATAGATGGAGACTGTTTGGAGCAGCCCTGGCAGGTCACCTAGAGCTAATAAACTACCTAATGAACTATTGCTGGTGGTTGCCAATTTTTAGGGAGACATTAGAGTCCACCTTGAGTCCTCAGGACAAAGATGATGAAGCCTAATGAATAAACGTGAGCTGTGAAAACTGAAGGTCTGCATTACCCACTAACTTTTAAGGACTGTAATTTTTATTTTATTTAATTTTATTTTATTTTAATATCATAAATGTCACTACTACCTGACAGATATCATAGAAGATGATGTTTATTTTATTTTATTTTAATATCATAAATGTCACTTCTACCTGACAGATACCATAGAAAAATATTTATTTTATTTTATTTAATTTTAATTTTAATTTTTTTGGCCAACTAGAAATATTTTATGTTTTTAGTTTTGCTGAAATAAAGTTAGCTAGTGAAACTCATCAGAAAGTATAAAATCGGTTATAGTACCTTTAATATTATATTTATTCAATATAATATTCGTCTAGTCTAGTCTTCTGACTAGAACTAGTTTCATCTCTGTCTGTCTGTCCCGGTCTCTCCCTTTCTCCAGACCCTTCTTTTCTTTTTTTTTTTTTTTTTTTTTTAAATTTGAAAAGTGTGCTTAACTGTTTAGAAGCAGATCTCTTAGAAGTGGTGAACGCCTCACGTCTTTCTGGGACTTTTCCAAACTCCCTGAAAACTGCAGTTGTTAAGCCCCTTCTGAAAAAGAGCAATCTTGATAACACCATATTAAGCAAATATAGACCAATATCAAATCTTCCTTTTATAGGCAAGATTATTGAAAAGGTAGTTTTTAATCAGCTGAACAACTACTTAAATTCAAATGGATACCGGGACAATTTTCAATCGGGTTTCCGACCGCATCACAGCACAGAGACAGTGCTCATTAAGATAATAAATGATATTCGCTTTAATTCAGATTCTGGCAAAATATCAGTGCTGGTACTACTAGATCTTAGTGTTGCGTTTGACACTGTCGGTCATAACATACTTCTAGAGAGACTGGAAAACTGGGTCGGGCTTTCGGGGATGGTACTCAAATGGTTCAGGTCATACTTAGAAGGGAGAGGTTATTATGTGAGAATAGGACAGCATAAGTCTAAGTGGACGTCCATGAAATGCGGAGTCCCACAAGGCTCAATTCTTGCACCACTCTCGTTTAGCCTGTATATGCTAAAAGATATAGAAAGAACCAAATTGCCTGTCACAGCTATGCTGATGATACCCAGATTTACCTAGCCTTATCACCAAATGACTACAGCCCCATTGACTCCCTCTGCCAATGCATTGATGAAATTAACAGTTGGATGTGCCAGAACATTCTTCAGTTAAACAAGGAGAAAACTGAAGTCATTGCATTTGGAAACAAAGATGAAGTTCTCAAGGTGAATGCATACCTTGACTCTATGGGGTCAAACACCTAAAAATGAAGTCAAGAATATTGGTGTGATTCTGGAGACAGACCTTAGTTTCAGTAGTCATATCAAAGCAGTAACTAAATCAGCATACTATCATCTCAAAAACATTGCAAGAATTAGATGTTTTGTTTCCAGTCAAGATTTGGAGAAACTTGTTCATGCCTTTATCACCAGCAGGGTGGACTATTGTAATGGTCTCCTCACTGGCCTTCCCAAGAAGACCATTAGACAGCTGCAGCTCATCCAGAACACTGCTGCTAGGATTCTGACTAGAGCCAGAAAATCTGAGCCTATCACACCAGTCCTCAGGTCCTTACACTGGCTTCCAGTTATATTTAGGATTGATTTTAAAGTACTTTTACTCGTTTATAAATCACTCAATGGCCTAGGACCTAAATACATTGCAGATATGCTCAGCCGACCAGACCACTTAGATCATTAGGATCGAGTCAGTTAGAAATACCAAGGGTTCACACAAAACAAGGGGAGTCCGCTTTCAGCTATTATGCCGCCCGCAGTTGGAATCAGCATCTAGAAGAGATCAGATTTGTTAAAACATTAGCCACATTTAAATCCAGACTCAAAACTCATCTGTTTAAAAAAAGACTAAAAGTTGTTATATTCCTTGTTTTATTGTTGTGATTATTTTTTATGATTATCTTCCTTTCATGTAAAGCGCTTTGAATTACCATTGTGTGTGAAATGTGCTATATAAATAAACTTGCCTTGCCAAAATAGAAATCTTTTTACTATCACTTTTATGTCCGAACTGATTGCACTATTTTATGTATAATCATTTTCTATTTTTAACTGTTTTAAATGAATTTAAATCAATTTTAAAAGTTGTTATATTCCTTGTTTTATTGTTGTGATTATTTTTTATGATTATCTTCCTTTCATGTAAAGCGCTTTGAATTACCATTGTGTGTGAAATGTGCTATATAAATAAACTTGCCTTGCCAAAATAGAAATCTTTTTACTATCACTTTTTAGCAATTTAACACATCCTTACTGAATAAAAGTATTAATTTCTTTCAAAAGATTTTTAATAAATGCTCTTTATATATGAAAACTATATATAACTAATTTGTATTATATTATATTATAAACACAGCTTCTCTTAACATGTATGAAAATTAGGTTATAATGAGACAATGTAACAGAAAAGTAAATATAACAAGGCAGCTTAAACATCTCGTACTGTTTGCACTTTTTGGTGTGAGGTGGATTCAGAAATTGTGGTGCAATCAAGATGAAACATTGATCTAAGTTGGATACAACAGCAGAATTGAGATGCATGCTTTCTGTTATAAGGGACTTTTCACCCATTTAATATTTTATCAATGATAATTTAATCGACTAAATAGTCAAATTTGTCATTATTCTAAAGGAAGTAATTTGCCTACTGTGAGATCTTACAGTAGCTTAATTCTGTGACAGCACTTCGGTGTGGTGCCAAAAATGGGCTATGGACCAAAAAAAGGTTAAGAACCCCTGATATAGCAGATTTGGATTGCCAGACTTCATCATGGATGACTGACTAACGATAATGAAACTCCATGAGGCTGAAGTCTCTTCATGTGACCCACTATAGAACAGTCCATCACTGTTTCAGTTACAGACCATTATAAGTTTAAATGATGTCATTATACCATACGCAAAGTCATAATTTGAGTTTTATGTCCTTTTATCTCTGCATGCGGTTCTCTCTTTAGCCTCACTGCCAAGTCAGTCACATTTTAGGCTCTTCTTATACCAATGTCTTAGACATTATGGTCCTGAAAATCAAATTAGCTTTCAGGTCAATTTACTTCTGTGTTCAAAAAGCGAACGAAATGCTGTATAAATAACTTTTAACTCGGAGCGTGTGGACAATGGACCGTTAGCTCTCTCAGGGCTCTCTCTGTTCCAGTCATAACAGGCTTAATGGCCAATGTGGAGCTTTAATACACAAACTTACTTAGTTTTCTTGTCTAAAGCAGACTTATGAGGCTTTAGTCGCCCACCTGTGATAAACCAGAGAATGCCTGGGAAAGTCTATTGTCATCAGACCATCCCAAGAGGTCACTCCATCACACCACTCATTATTTTCTTTTCTGTTGAAGCCACTGTCTCTATCCCCTCTCTTCTCTTAATGAGAATTCTCTGTTTTCTCTTGAGTATCACTCCCTTTTGGCCTCTTGCAGTTGTAGTGATGCCCACTTTTAACTTCTCTCACCGGGCAGCCTTTGATATTTAAGAATCTGAAACCTGATCAAAAAATGATCTCAGGATAGTTATTTTGTTTAGGTGAATTAGCAGCAATTTTTTTAACCGAGCATTTCATTGTTGGCATATTTGTTGTGAAATAATCCTTCAGGTAATGTACAGTAATCTGTTACATCTTTTAAGTATCAATTCTTGGCATTTTACAAGTTATAAGTTAATTGACTTCCATTTCAGAGAAAAACAAACGTAGTGTGTATGCAGGCAGATTCTTAACAGAAGATTAATGCGAGCCTTTCAGAACAAGTAAAGAAAACTATAGTCATATAGTCATAGTCAGTCAGGAAGTGATGAAACTGCAGTGAAACACCTGACCTAACTAAGTCTACTTTAAGGATAGAAACGAACGTAACACATAGGGATGAATTCATTAAATAGTGTCATTTCTGAGTGTGATGTTTTAAGTGCAAAAATCTGCACCTTATTCACTATCCAGCTGCACTCCCATTTAACCAGAGATTGTCTGTTCTGAAATAGTGAATGCCATGAGTGTTATGAATGAAGTAAATGTAATGGATTTTAAAGAGATATGTATACATACAGTATGTAATGATGTACAGTCACAGTAAAGTGTGGCAGATTGTAGTACACTGCTGTATCCTCCACAAACCTAGGACTCAAAACCAGTGTGCAAGATAGGAAAGTGTGAGATGCAAATGTCCTTCAGCACTTGAAGTGTAAATGTCCTGACAGTGATTTAGCTCAATAACGACTCGTTACCTTATAATTGTAATGCACCATGAAATCGGAAATTGGCTTACAATCTGATCCAATTCAATTGTTTTAGATTGATTCATAATTATATCCAAAAATAGTGCTTAGAGGAGAGACAGTTTGTGTATTGGCATGGAATATTGACAAAGTAATAATGTTAAGCTTTAGATTTACAGTATCAATAGTTGGATTTTGGATACAAAATGTATATATATTTATAATAGTTTCAATTAAAAACAAGTTATGCCAGCTAATACTTGCAGATATTAAGTTTAAGAAATTTTACTTAAACACTAATTAAAATGTAAATGAGCTCTGCCATGTAGTATTTACCTTGTTTTGCAATGCGAAGTAAGCTATTTTCTGTGAATGTGCGACACCTCAGATACATTAGCTTCTATTGGTAAATAACTAGAATACAATTTAAGTGCAGTAAATGGTAAAACTATTTCTGCCACACATGTGTACGTTAATGATTATGATAATGGATATCAGTTTGCAATATTAAGCAGCACAACAGATTGTTTTTCTACATTTAGAATAACTGCAAGTGATGGCACCGGAAACTAAGTTAATAATGGCTGCGTCTGCTTTAAAAATGGTGGATAAGTAACCATTTTTAAACCAAGCAAGGTCATAGAATTACAAATTATGTAATGCGATATAACACGTAATGAGGAAAATAAATAATCATTACAAGTCGAGTCAAGGTGTGTTGCAAGTAATAAAATTAAATTGGGAAAGAAAACAAGAACAATTAACTTTATTTGCTTTAAATGCAATGTTGCTAGTGTGTGCATATGTAATCTGAGCCTGCATCTGTAACACACTGAGTAGTTATTGTCATCATAATTGATTATTAAATTCCATAATTGTTGCATCGTATCAAACCGATGCATTTTTGGGCATGATTGCACTCTTACCTGATTTACATGAGTCTGTTAGTGACAGAGAGCACGTGCAGGTAAACAATGCTGTCAGTGGGTACAATTCATCCTTTAGTGAATTCCTCCCACAGTGTTCGCGGTTACTCCGAGATGAGGGACTTTAACTCCCCTCTGCTTTTCTCTGGCTATTTATTTTTAAGATGGGAGAGGACAGAGGAGCACATGGAGGGCATTGAAAGTGTCTCCTTAAGAATTTAATAAGAAAAGAGATCCTGATGGATTAGGGGTCCTACCCACATAGGAGACATTCACAGAATGAGAAATGACAAAGTGAGTTTTTCTCTGCCCACCTCGTCTCTGGGGCCTTTGCGTTCAATTGAGGAAGATTAAAGAGGCATAGAGGAATGTGGTCTAGCGGAAAGGTTTTTATTTTAGATTTTTATTAATATTTATATGCATATGAAACAAGCTCGTTCAAGCATCAGAAAGCGGTTGGTTTACGTCATCCCGCATGACGAGACATGGAAATACAAGTCGCTGGCTCACTCAGACAGCAGCACCCTGTGGAACATCCGCAAACACTCAAACACATGTCCGACGTGTGTTTGGATATATGTGGTGTGCTTAATGGGACATCCACCCTCAAGGTTAAAAAATGAATGGGCTTCAGCATGAATGGATATGTGTAGGCAGCGAATCGACCCAATGGGGGCCTTGATATTACACAGTGGAGAGAAGAGAGAGTAATCCCTCATAAATAATAGATAACCGAATCCTCTAAAACACAAGCCTGCATTGCCAGCCATGGGCTGGTGATAACAACTCTCACAGTGGCTGGGTCAAGCTTCCATTAATACTCAATTACACCCTGGAAGCAAGGTGCCAGAGGTTACTGTTGTTTCTGTTATGGGAGTAAGATGGCTACCTCTACAACAAACATTGAGTGGAACAGGTGTTCCTCATCCATGCAGTCATGTCGTATCAAACATGAATACTCTTGTCTTTGTATTATTTTTCTTTGTGGATGTTAAACAGAATGTCCAAGCTGCACTTTTCCATGCATTGAAAGTGGATATTTGATTTAGGATGCTGAAGCTCTAAAAAGGACAAAAGAATACAGTAAAGATACATTTATTCCCTGCTAAGTGAGTGGACGGTTTGTTTTGTTCTATTATACATATAACACCTTATATACTTTACATTCTAAACAAACGTATGCGTTTTATTTTTTGGTCACAAGTGTAACTGGTGGGAACTAGTCAAAATTACTCAAAAAGGATTCAAACAAACCAAGATCAAATTAAAGTTTCTTCATTTTACTTAATAGACCAATAATACTAGGCAGTTATATACTGAGACATGATCTGGTGCCTATTAAAAAATATGCTTTCATACTGTTCCCAGCATACATGTCCTTTGAACAAGATTTATATGAGCCAGACTAATGATATTACAATATGAATATATTTATATGTACCAAATGTGGCAGTTGCATCTTCATTTTGGTGCATCTACATTAACATAGTCTTTCAGAGGGGCAATCAATTTAAAGGGGTAGTTCACCTAAAGTTCTGTCAGCATTTAGTCTCCCTCAAGTTGTTCCAAATCTTTATGCTTTTTTCTCTCCAGCTGTTGAATACAAAAGAAGATATTCTGAAGAAATATTAGTAACCATGGAGTTGACGGTAGCAATTGAAATAGTATGCAAAAAAATACTATGGAAGTCAATGGCTTCAGTCAAATATTTGGTTACTAGCATTTTTCAAAATATCTTCTTTTGTGTTCAACAGAAGGACAAAAAACATCTGTTTTTGACAAGGTAAAAAGGGTGTTGTTTTACACTACCATTGAGAAAAATACAGGTTTGGAACAAGTAGAGGGAGAGCAAATGATGACAAAATTAAGATCACAAATTGTGTTTGCATTTGTCTTAAATTTCAAAATTGCGCCTTTACATGTTTCACACCCGATTTGATCACTGATGCCAAACGTCACTGGTTCTCGTGTGTCATGTGATCAGTTGTGACATGGCAAGGGAGTATATGCACATATTATTATTTGCTAGATATGTAATTCATCATCTACTGTCTATGTATAGAAAAGAACATGTTTTTATTTTAGTAAGTAAATAACAAAAACAATCACAAAAAGGTCATTTTTGTGTGAACTATCAATTAAGCCTTTAAAAGCGCAAAGTTTGAGAGTTTGAAGAGTGAGCTCTTACCTGTCATTTCTGCTTCTTGATTAGAGTAATTCTACAATCAGAACCAAATTAGCAGCGGCAGATTCCAAGTCATTAGAATTAATTACATCAACAGCGCTTTAAAAGTGACTCACTGCGGTCGGCGTCTCTAGATGCATACGAGAGTGTGTTTGTGAGAGAGCGTATGCTCACTTCCCTCTTGGGAAATCTCCCTGATGAGAGTTCTCCCGGATGGACACTGCTCTCAGGAGACTATGTGATGAGATATGCAACTGTTTAGCAGTTACAAAATCCATCAGTGCACTCCAACCCCCCGTGCACATACTTAAACATACTTCCACACTGTCCTTCTGTGCAGAAAACATCCAGAGACTGATGATGCATACCGGCATAATTAAGGACAGCTATTCTCTATAGAGAGAAAGGGCCTAATCCGACCTCCTTTAGGGGACTGTCTCTGATGACACGCTCCCTTAAAGACACTTACCCCGACACATGATCACAGACAGGAAAGCGACACGAGGAAAGGAGCTGAATCGTTAAACGCTTGCTTGTTGTCCTTGCACTTTTCAGAAATGCATCAAGGTATTTAGAATAATTATTATCCCCGTCTTAAGCTGCCAAACTAATTGTGTGTTTAATTATTTCCCTACAATAGCGTCGGGTTTTCCCAAGGTGCCGGTGCCAGTTAAGCTGCTCATAATTGTTGTCAATTTGGCATTAACTATTTAGCAGATTAAGGATTAAATAGAAATCGAAGTGCAACGAAGGCCATCGAACACTTCACATGGCCCAGTTAACAGAAAGGTGTATTTTTCGGCCCAGCTAAGTACAAATCCTGTTTTATAGCACACTGTAATGCGTTCCCATCATTCTGTGCTCTCTTTAATGATGCGCGCTCCTAGCATCAGCAGTTGTTGCGGTAGCGGTGCCATGTGTACGCTAACCACCGCTCCGCCGTGATGGATGGCACTACATGCTGTTGGGGTGCTTATACTTGTTATACGTGATGTATCGGTAAGCTACACAGACAAAAAAATGTGTCTCTTCAGGCTACCTGTAACGTTCTATCATTTTACCGCTGACAGAAAACCCAAATTGTGTGGGCCTGTGTTCGTGGAGAGAGCGCGGGGATAGGAGAGAAACTGAGAGGCTTCTCAAAGCCTCCCACACCTGTTTGGCCTATAGGAGAAGCTTCGTGCTCTCCATTACATCTGAGTGATCTAACCGAAGCACCAACCTCACCTGCTCGGGCTTTTCCTCGGGCCATTAGATCTGAACTTGTTCTCCAAACATCCAGCATCATACATGCTCCAGTCCAGCGGTCTCTCAGATCTTATTACACAAAACTCTGTCTGACAAACCAACAGAGCGGCCCCGCAGTCCACCGAAATAGCTTGAATATTTCTTGCTCCTTGTACATTTTAGGAAATGAAGGGGGATACACTTGGATAGAGTTGTGTCTGCGTATATCACTGTTTATTTGCATGCATTTAATGCTAATTCACTAAAGGAATTATGAAAATCAAGTAACAACAAAAACACGCCCTCAAGATCTGGCACAATGCCTTAAATTGCATGCAGGTTTTGAGCGCTCTTTTGACTAACACAATCTTACTGCTGGGTATACATCTAAAGGCATTGATATCGAGACATTGATTGTAGCAGATCACTGAAAAAAATTGGTTTGGAAACAATTTTCACTCAGAAATTGCTAGTAAATTTCACAATGATTTAAAAAGTAATGGCAAGTAAAGGCTGGAATACACTACGTGACTTTTAAAATCTGAACAGATTTTAAAACACAAGGGTCAGATACACTAAACAGGCCAAATTAGCGTGAGACTTCAATCCCATAACAGTAGCAATGGGAGTAGAAAGTTCTCCAGGTGATCTACTGACAATGCAGGAATTAAAGAAAACAAAAACAGTCAGATCATTTCCATAATAGCCAAAGCAATCTAGGAACAGCACAAATTAGTGAATATGGTCGATGTTAATCATGAGCGTGTAATATGCTAAAAACAGAGGATTAAGACATTTAAGGGTTAAGGCGTTAAAAAATGGTGCAAATACCAGTCAAATGACTACCGCAAACCATAGTAAATCACCTTGCATTCATTTATTTAAATACTCGCTTCCCACAGATTTTGCATCTGAAATTGAAACTCATCTAAATGCATATGCAATAAGGTCAGCCACAAAAATAACCATGTTCATGCCTTTTCAGTGCTATAATTTCACTGCATGTCTTTAGTAAATACCTGACAATAGCTCTTTAACACCAAAATAGGGTTTTCACTGGTGCATGCTGTCAGTAAATCTGGCCCTATGCATCATACACTTGCTAACTTTGAAAATAGTTACAAAGGAAAAACTGGGCATCATAAACTAAATGGGTCACACACTACCAGGCTTTTAAGTCATTCTGAACACAACAAACTCACAAAGAACCAAGTGCCTTGTTGCTAGGAGGGGTGTTACAAATGAAAACATTGTTTTGTAAAATCAGCTCAAAATATCAAACATGTTTGATATCCTTCAACTGGATGGAATCATAGTCTAAAGCAGAGTCTTTTGACCGTGAGTTACCATCATACACGGCAGTTAACTCAAATCTGCACACTTTCGGCAACTAGCATCAATTTGTCCAGACTGTAAATTCAGAGAATAAATCTGGGCAAAAGTCATGTAGCATATTTCAATCTAAAAAATGAATTAAATGTGAAATTTTGAAGTATAAAGACTGAAATAATATTTTCTTGTAAAAGGCACCTCATAAGACACTAGATATAAAAAAACACGAATTTATATAGTTGTGTTTGTGCTGAAAAATGACAATAACTTAATTTAGATACTCGTGGCCCAGTGCATCAAAGCTGGATTGCGAAGCATTAGACATGATTGTGGCATTGTATTTAAAGCGAAACAATTCTTAAATGCTGCCGAAACTGTCAAATAAATTCATCTCATGCAGGTAGTTTAGCATAAAAAAATCCTTCCTTAATAGTGCTATGAGGTCATCAGCTGAATGTTTTATTAGGTATCGCTAGATGATGAATGATGATTTTTACTTTGCTTTCAAGCTGGCGAAAGTGCCTCATTAAAGACTCTTTGCAATATGATCTCTGAATGTTGAGATGATTACCTACCACGCTAAGGCTGTTTTATTTTTAGTAAAGTGTGTAAAGTAGTGCTAAATTACAGCTTCCTTTCAATGAAAATGTGTCTGTTGTGGAACAAAAGGGCTAGTTTGCAAACAGTGCAAATTATTCTGATTTCCACACATATTGTAGCTGGATTTAAGAATAATACAGAAACAAAACCAAATCATTCAAACACAATTAACAAGCTATTACTGTTGTCCCACTGTTTATCTGTAAATGAAGATATTACGATAGGAAGATAATGTGATAAACTAGATTTGTAAAAGGAATCATCAGTGCCACTCCTATTTAAGCGCCTGAATTTGCTGCCTGTGAGCCATTAAATATTAATTTGTTATTGTAATATCAGGGGGTTTTTTTAGTTAGTGGAGAGTGACAAGAAAATACAATTGCAGACTGACCTAGAACGTCTGTGCCATGACTCTGACATCAATCCCTAATTGATGCAACTAAAATATGCTAAAATATTTGTCCAATTGGCACTTTTGTTCCTGTATTTCAATTAGGCCAAAAAAACAACAACTTCTCTTTGTGCCATTGTTTTCACAAGGTTTATTTCATAATTTTAACCAACAAGTGTACAGAACCATATGGCTGCCTGATGTTGTTAGACTGTGTAATCGTTTTAGCCATGTTTGAACGGCTATAACAAAGTAACCATGTATTAAATGAAGTATGGCTCGTTTAAAGCTCTTGGTACCTGTTGCCATATTGCGTTTACAGCTGTGGTGAAACATCTGGAGTCTTGTGTGTCTGAGTATGCGTGACGCTGCAGTGATGGTGTGGGCAGTCTGAAACAGGAGAAGGATTTCTGGAGTTGGGGATGTCAGCGTTTGCGTTTCATTTGGTTCATTTGTGTAATATGTCATCCTGCAGCACATTTCTGTTCAATCGGGCAATAGAACACACAGTGTGCAAGATGAGAGGAAAGATTCGGTGGCAGTTTCCTCTGATTTCACCAGCTGGCTGGATAAAGGAATGACAGAGGGCATGACACAGACTGGCATGCCCTCATTGTGACACAAAAGAATAATTCATGCATTCATGTCATCAACAGCTGCTGTAGAGATAAAACATATTTCTGTTAAAGCCAGAGCTAGGCCTGTCGCAATAATAAATATATCGACTTATCGCACAATATATGTACATGAGCTCAATAATTTTTGGTGACGCAATATATCGCCCATTATATTTACTTAAAAATGAATGTCACCATGTTTTGTACATTCCACTTGCGTCTGTGTCTTTTGCAGCTTCTCAAACATAATGTGGTGTAGTCATGAGGTGCTAGTTTAAATAAAAAAAATGCTTCTACAAATAAAAAAGTTTCATCTGCAGATATGGCCTTGTTTAGAGGTATGTGCCTTTGTGCATACGGACATCTGACTGCTAAGTAGTGATTGTGTTTTTCAGCAATAGTGTGCACCCTTCATTTACAGAGAAAAGAAGGTCCGGGAAAAATCTGTAGATGGAAAAATCTCCATACAAGTTTTTTCTACTTGTTAAAATGTTTATTTACTATTTATTCAAGTTTTTTTTAAGGCATCTAATATTTTGATACTTGATCTAAATATTCTTAAAAATTAAAAGTTTGTTGTCATTTGGAAGTGTGTAGGCCTTCTTGCATGATTATGCTGTTACATTATGATTATATATTCAGTGGCATAAAATGGTCTTTAAAATGACAATAATATCGCTTAGCGCAATTATTTCTGGGGCAATATATCACACAACAAAAAGCTGTTATCGTGACAGGCCTAGCCAGAGCTCTGTCTGTCAAACCAACACAAATTTCATATCCACACTGGGGTTCAAAAGTACACATTTGAAAAAATGCTTCTATTTGGGTTTTTGTTTGTACTTTAGCAGTTGTTTTCATTGCAAAAATATATTATCAGTGTAATATTTTTACAATTTAAATGAAAATGTCGGTTAAATTAAACAATAAGCTTAATTTCTAAGTTTAAATTAGCATTTGAATCCCTCAGACTTTTGAACCTCAACTGTATGTTATTTATAGGGGTGTCATCCTTATCCACATGGACCCGGCATTTTAGCTGCACATTATTTTTAATCATGTCTTCTAGGATAGCAATGAACCTAATGAAGTATGACAAATGTCTCGTTTTCCCTGTACATATGCTACACAGATCATTTCTGCAGTGACGGGAGCAGTGAGCTCCTAATGGAATGAAGCACTGTAATGCTGCACAGTGCCAAAAGAGGTCATGTGTGTGCTTTGCCAGTAAAACTCACTTAAGAGCATATGTAATGATTGACTATGAGCATATACTGCAAAGACACACAAGCTCCTATATTCCTTCACATACAAATGCGTTATTTTAAAGATGACTTGGAATTTAAATTTGATTGAAAAAATATTGCTCTCTATTTGTGCTGCATCACACTAGGTAGCCCCACACACAATTGAACCTCATTGGCCCAAATGGCTTGCTGTATGTTAAGTATCAGATTGGTTGTGACTGGCTGTGATTGTGTGATGCAGTTTTGCATCCAGCGTGGACAGATACATCTCTCGTCCATGGGAGCTTGTTACATTGTGCTTGGTTAAGATACAGTCAGAGAGACGGTCATGAAAAATAAAATTATGTCTGTTTATGGTGTACTGCAAAGAGGACTGCAGGGAAATAAGTTATATATATATATATATATATATATATAAAGCAACAACAAAAAGTCTACCTTAGTAGAGTCTAGTGGATCATTTTGACCTGCTTTTAGTGTGTGTGTGTGTGTGTGTGTGTGTGTGTTGCATAGATGAAATGGAAATGACTAGAAAGGTCCTGTCCGATTATTAGATTCTAATTCGGCTCTCAGAGAACAGGAATTCAAAGAGGAAGAGAAGAGTCCATCTGTCACAAATAATGAACACTCTCCATACACATTAAACCAGGAAATGACTATATAATGGCACCCGGTGGACTGAGGCACTATTTATGACAAACGTCCATCTTGTCAATTAGCCAGCACAGACACACACATGCACACACTCACACACACAAATGGCATCTTCATGCCAGGTATCTCTTAGATGGGCACGGAGTGGAGAAATGAGACTAAATTGGCTGCTTTAGAGCTGAGGGAGGTTATTTTAGTTTGGCATTTAACATTTATTTTTATTTTAATGCTATTTTCAAATGTACTTTTCGTTTCAGTTTAATGTTTGTTAGTTTCAGCAATGGTTTTGTTGGTTGCGGTATTGTTTTTATGTCATAAACACTTGTTTAATTTGTTTTTTATGTATTTTAATTTCAGTTGAACTAATTACAAAGAAATCAGTTCAGGAATCAACATAACATTAACAAAGCACTTCACATCTAAAATAAGCAGAAACATTGCGATGTTTCTGTCGCTTGTTGATTCTCCAGCTCAGATGACAGAAAACAGATGACAGCGTTGCATCTTGACAAAGCCGCCGCAACTCAGCAGTGCTAAAGACATCTTCAAATTGAGTGAACTTCTCCCACACAGACAAAACAGGTCATGCTATTTCAGGATAGCTCATTTACTTGGGTTTTATTTTAGTCTTTCATTTATTTTGCTTTAATTATTCCTGTTTATGAAAATGTAGTTTCAGAACAAATCCACTTTTGTCTTAGCTAACGCATTACTTCTGAAGTCTGCCATCTTCACCCTTGTGAAAAAGAAGTACATGTTTGCATACTTTTGAAAAGAGTACTTATTACAGAAATAATACAAGTTCAAACTGAATGTAAAGTTTTCGCACACTTGACTGCATGTTAACAATCAAATGAAAATGTATTATATATATATATGTATATGTATATATATGTGTGTATATATATATATATATATATATATATATATATATATATACAATAATCTTTTTAATTCATATTGTTATCTTGTTTTCCGGAAAAAATTGTAACATGCTTAATGTAGATGCATTTATTAAAGTGCATTATATTGTGCATAATTTAATATAAAACAATTAAATAAATAATTGAAATAAAAAAGAAAATTATTTATTGCTTTACAATTAACCATACAAATTTAAAGGAGTCATATTATTCTTTTCCACTTTTTCCACTTTATTTAGTGTTTAATGTTGCTGTTTGTAACCTTGCAGATCTTTTCTTATGCTCAAAGCTCGAAGTCCACTCTTTAACTGAAAACTCATGGTTATGGTGTCATTTCCGGAACACGCTCTAAGAGGTTAACCAATCGCAACACACTGGGCCAGCTAACCAATCAGAGCAGGAGTTTCAACGAAATAGGAGAAAAACAGGATGTTTGAGACGGACTGGGAAGAGAGGTGCTGCAGTAATGTAAAATATTTTCAAAATAATCCGGTTTTGAAACAATCAAGCATAAAAACCTATTCTAGAACACCCCAAAACCTAAATCGAGACTTTGTAAAAGGGCATAATAGGACCCCTTTTCTTGTCCTTCAACAGCTGTTTTCATGCAACCAAATGATCCATTAGTAACTTTAACTGATGTCTGAAAAGCCTTGTAAATACATTAGTCCATGCAAAAGAAATGTAATTTTCTAAAGACTGATTTTCACAATCAGATTCAAATATACCTTAAATATGAATAAAATATTTTGACTTGAATGAGATAAACTGAAGATTCTTTACTACTAGACATGCAAAACAAGGAAGCAGAGGAGCATGATAAAATAAAATAAATTAATGGGTTTAATTCATACAAACACAAGTGGCCAGTATCAATGATCAGCCTCAAATAACATTTCCAGGTGGGATTTTCTACCTTATTTGTGATATCAGTGCTTGCATATAATAAATAATAAATCTATAAAAAATAAATTATAAACCCATTTTTTTGTTTAAAGTTGTTTACCTTACCGAGCTCCAGGTTCATCTGCATGTTTGGTAGTGAAAGTAGATATTTTATATTATTTAATGTTTATTTTATTCAACTTAACTAAATGTGAGCTACAGGAGGGCACATTTTCCTACATGGTGCCATTATAGTTTGAAACAGCCACTTTTCACAATCCAGTCAGTTCTTATGTAATTTCTAAAGTACTCTGTTGAATATCGAATTTGACTCTGAAACACTCAATCTACATTTCGGAAAGCTACGCTACAGTTTACAAATACAAAAGTGCCTAACAAATCAAGCTAACAAATTGAAATTGACCATTTGAACAAATTGATTCACTAAAATAACATCCCAACGTCAAGCGAAGACATTTATGGAGAGCGTTTTCTTATTGCTTCAGCTCATTTGTGCTCAGTGCAATAGCATAAAAGCAATGATGTAACATTTTGTCACACTACACCGCTGTCAAGGTCCTGACAATGTTTCTAAATTAATCGCAGTGCTACTTTTAGTTGTTTTCTCCCCAGCACCGTTTGATTTATGCACATGCGGTGAGAGTATTGCTTTTGCAGTTTGCAGCATCAACCTTGAAAATGCCTCTCAGAAAGATGTTTGCAGGTGCTGATGGTCTTACAGACACTGTCATGAAAGTGGAGCCAGTGTTTTGAACTGATTGAAGATGGACAGATAGCATTCTGTGTGGCTTGATGAAAGAACAACACAAAGAAAGAAGTTTCACCAGTGTATCGACAAAACGCCAACGCTCAACACAAAGCTTCAAGACAAATGAATTGGAGCAGAGTTCTGCCATTTTAAAAAGAGAGATCTCGCATGTGATTCCAGCTCTAAAGATTTTCTTTCTTTCTTTCTTTCTTTAGCACTACAACTTCCAGCTCCTTTTTTTATGATAATGCTTATCTTCAAATACGCATACCCCACCCCCCTCTCTCTCTCTCTCTCTCTCTCTCTCTCTCTCTCGGTCTCGCTCAAGCAGCCGTCTCTCTCTCTCTTTCTTTCTTTCTCCCGTAGCATTTCTTTCTTTCTTTCTAACACTACAACTTCCAGCTCCTTTTTTATGATAATGCTTATCTTCAAAGTAGAGATGAACCGATTGCAATTTTCTTGGCCGATTTCCGATTTTTTGTTTGTGTGACCTGCCGATACCGATTTTTGCCGATTCCGATTTTCTTTCTAAGAACTATAATTGACAGCATATACAAACAAAAATCTACTTTTCTTCAACATAAAGTTTTATTTTCATAAAAAAACAAGTAAAAAGTCAGTAATAGAATAAGAAAAAAAAAAAATGGCAAACAACAGCAAAAATAAATGCAATAGAATAAAGAGAGCTATGAAATTAAGTTTTTCAGGTTAAGTAAGTTTTTATTCAGGTAAAAAATTAAAAAACAAGTAAAAAGTCAGTAATAGAATAAGAAAAAAAAAAAATTTGCAAACAACAGCAAAAATAAATGCAATAGAATAAAGAGAGCTATGAAATTAAGTTTTTCAGGTTAAGTAAGTTTTTATTCAGGTAAAAAATACTACAGAAATTAAAGTAATAAATAACACATCCAGTGTTATTTTACATTTGATTACTTTAATTGCTGTAGTCTTCATTGTAAAAATTAAATACAGATTAATGCTTACCATTAAAGTTATAAAACGTATTCAGTCAAGAGCAGAAAGTGATTTTCTTTGTCTTTTGTTCTTTGATTAACATGACAGATAGCAACAGGAATATTGGACTGCGGTCCCTTTAATAGTTTATCCATGGACCCAATATACTATTACACAACATGCGTTCTTTCTCAACTATTTAACGTTCCAAAACTGACTGTTTAACTAGATACTCGCCAAGACGGGCATTTTGACATAATTTTGTATGTATTTGGACGTTTTAGCCACTAATTTTGGTATTTGTGGCTCCACTGATTGTGCGATCCACTAGTATAGATCAGTGGTGGTGCGCGCGCTTTTGTTGTAAGCGCGAAACCTGTGGGAATTACTAAAATAATGCGCAATACAAACACTATTTAACCAGAGCGAATGAGACGTGTGTGAGAGAGAAGGGGTCGTCGAAGAGATGAGAGCAAGAATGCGCGGCTGATGTTATTGCCTGTGCCGCTGGCAACAAAACGTATCGGCTGGGAATCAGAAAGTAGTGAGACTGACCGGCCGGTTACCGATCTGGGCCGATCATGAGGAAAATCGGCCGATTCCAATTCCTGGCCGATCGATCTGTGCATCTCTAATTCAAAGACACATACCCCTCTCTCTCGCTCTCGCTCACTATCTCTCTCTCTCTCTCTCTCTCTCTCTCTCTCTCGCTCTCGGTCTCGCTCAAGCAGCCGTCTCTCTCTCTCTTTCTTTCTCCTGTAGCAGAAAGACATCTCACATTCATTATCCCTTGGCCTTGGCTCGTGCTGCTGTCCTCCCTTCTGCACTGCTCAATTACTCTGTCTTCCTGGAGCGTGTGGTGGTGTCAGGCTACTGTAATGACTTTCTGATTATCTGTCTGTCCGTGATGAATGAGATGAAAATGTACCTCTGTGGCCAAACAGGTCTCTGGATCCATGCCAAGTGGGTACGTTGAGGGGCTATGGGCACGGGCTGACCGACAAACCTTTACCATAAATAAAATCCCACCGACTTGAGCAGTTTGCCTCATGTACCACCATTTCAAACAGTTCGTCTGGTCCCAGCATTACGATAGCTAAAGCATCAAGCCATTACCTCAGATAGAAGAAAACGGATGTTAAATAGGCAATGAATTGATGTTTTACAGGTTCTTTTTGATGATTTAGGAAGATTAATCAAAAGTATTGTGGTTCCAAGTAGATACTAAAATGAGGTCAAAAGTAATAATACACTCTAAGTAAAACATAATTAAAAAATTAAAATAATTTGAAAATAAATATTATTATACAATTTGCAAGAAAATACTATTTCAATTTCTCTAATTCAAAATTTCATTTTATTTCAGTGTGCTATAGTACGTGCTGTTTCTTTTTTTGTGAAATTTACTAGCAATTTCTGAGTGAATTCTTTTTTATTTTTTTCTCCATTGTAAAATTTTTTTGTACTGTTCGCATGTGTACTTGCATAGATAAATGTTCGAAAGTGCTTTTTGGTCAAAATGTCCGTCTTTGTGGGATTAAATATGCATGAAAATATGGGATTGTTTTGTACATTAATTCTTAATGTAAATTCAGCCTCCAGCTGTCAATTAATTTAATATTTATGGTGCTATTAATTGTTCTATTTTTTTCTGAGTGTTTAGTTAATTATAATTATAAGAAAAAATAATGGTATATTATAATTAGTGCAGTCAAACGATTAATCGCGATTAATTGCATCCGTAATAAAAGTATGTGTGTGTACTGTGTGTATTTATTATGCATATTATTCACAACCATGCATGTATATATTTAAGAAAAATGTCATTTTTATATATTAAATATATTTATATATAATATAAATTATATGAATATAAATATATACATGTAAATATTTTCAAAATATATACTGTATGTGTGTGTATTTATATATACATAATAAATATACACAGTACACACAGATATATTATGTAAATACAATTTTTTATTTTGGATGCGATTAATCACGATTAATCATTTGACAGCACTAATTATAATGCTTATAAATAATATTATAAGGGTTAATACTAGAAGGCTGCATGCTATTCTTTTATCTTTAGTTATTATTTAAACTACATTTAATAAAATGTGTGTTAGCACATTAAATATAACTTTTTTCCTGCTGTTATGGCTATCGACTAGTAAAACGGCTTTACTCTGGTGTCTGGAGTAAGGGCTGAAGGGGAAGATCCGACTCTGTGTCGCTGACCCTGTTGTAAATGACATTGACATTAGATGGTTAACCAGAGTGACAGTAATAGGCCACCGGATCAGGTCTGGATACCTGAGAGACAAGTCGAGTCTCAGTCGTCACTCAACCCGGACCTCCATCGGTCCCTCGCTCTCCTGCTCTTATCTCGCCTCTCTGTCACTCCCTCCTTCTCTGTGTTTGAGCTTCTCGTTCAACCTCCGATGCCTTTCTTGTTGCTCATTTACTCCTGTGGCTGCCCAGTGTGGACACAGTAATGACAGTCTGATTGTCTGTCTGCAAATGAGAATGAAATGGGTGTCTGAAGAAATTGCCGTGTGTAGAGCCATCAATTGTAAATCGGGGATGGGGGGGGGGGGGGGGGTTTC
>NW_015505458.1:1307071-1321527 GCF_001515645.1 Sinocyclocheilus grahami
GGGGCTTCAGTGCCTCGTCTGACAAATGCTTAAAGAAGGAAACATTCTGGCGCTGTGAATGCATGAAATTGCACTCCAGGATTTTAATCGACCCCATTCAAAGCATCAATTAAAAATAAAACAATGCGGTAGAAAGCCTGTGCACCTTCCAACAATTTCATTGAAATAAAGAGTCCCCATTCTTATTACCGTATTGTGTTCTTTCAAAGCTGCTCTAAAGCACTCCGATCCTCTCTATTCTCTGTCCTATTGCCTGACCAGTGGCCTAATGTTCAAAACTCTTCTTACAGCTGAATAAATCCGAGCCTGTCTTCTTATTATGTGAATATTTCTCTTTAAACTCAATCCAAGCGTTAAGATGAAAAGTCCCGCCTAGCCTTTAAGATAAGAGATTGCACACATTTGCTACTTCAGAGAGAAAGTACATGAAACATTTACTGTGCTTGTCTGTGCACGACGAAGTAAGCTCCATGTGACAAACTGCTAGTTTAATGAAAAATAAATGTTTGCTTAAATCATGCTTTGTGATTTCTCTCATATTCGTAGAATAAATGTGGGCCTTTGTGCTTTGAACTCTCAAAAATACAAAGAAGAAAATATGTACTGTGTGCATTGTTTTATAGACCTTTTTTTCTTTGCACAACAGCTATAGAAAACAGCTACTTAATATGTGATGTTGTATATTATGATAAATGTGTCTAAGTGTTACCTTCATTTTAAATGTGTAAATGAGAATCAGCATCTCAACTACAACAATGAGCCTCTAATCAGCTCTGGATACTTGAGCGCTCCACTTGTATTTAATAGAATTTTAACATTCAAATCAATCACTTTAATTAATATTTTTAGGCATTAATGCTCTCAAAATTTAACAGATGCAATTGTCAGAGAAGGACTCAAATCCCCATTGGTTTTAATTGCACTATTATTAATTCTAGCTGGGTGAAAGGCTGACGCATTTGAACAGTACATTAGACAGAGAGGGGTCATTTGGCTGTGTCTGCCAATACATCAAATCCTGACAATAGTTGCCTGGAATGATTTCACTGTATTTAACCCTTACCACATACTGATGAAGAATACTATATATACACACACACCTGTAGGTTGCCAGTGATATTATTACAACCTGCCATTTTAAACATATTATTATTATTATTATTATTATTAAATCGTTAGTGTGTGTTTCAGTAGTTTTTTTTTTTTTTCAAGAAAATGTCCAAAAGTATGTATGTATTTATTTATTTATTGCCTTTGTCTTAAAAATACAAAATGTTTCATAAAAAATAATGTTGTTATTTATTTCTAAAAATGTGGAAAGTACCATTTTAATTCAACAAAATGTACAGTGGTGGTATAATGGTATATGGTATCATATGGTAGTACTATGATGGTTTAATATATAAAAACTGTAGTAGTGAATGATAATCATATCATATGATGTAATGTTTATTCCTAGAATGTCATGTCATTATCATTATCATCGTACAAGTGTGTGTGTGTGTGTTTATCTGCGTGTTTGCAATGTGTAGGCGGGCACACGCTTTGCCCTGTTATGGAGGGTTGAAGGAACAGTGATCCATGGTGGACCCAGGCGATAGGGCCATATGGTGTGGCATGTTGTGTCATTAGTGTAGAAACTTGAAGGGGACACCAGTGTCTTAATTATCTCCAGACAGCCTGCAACACTCAAACCTGCAGAGAGCAAAACCTCTGAATGCTCACAAATGCCCGCACAGGCGTTAATGCATGGTGAAGCTATAAAAATGCTAAGTACTTTCTATCTGATATGTTTGAATTAATAGTGTGAATTTAATTAGTTTTGTAAATATGGGCTGGCAAGCAAGGTTTTTAATTCACCTCACTTATACTCATTCTCCTAATCTTTTGGGAGCTTTCACACTTAAATCCTGATTTATAACTGCATAATTCAAATAGCCTCTTTCCAGTTTAAGAGCTATTATTCTTCATATGGATTTGTTTGCTGTATTTCTAATGAATTGTGTGTTGACATCTCATATGTACAGTAGTTCTTTTCAGCTGTTTATTAGCCATTTGTGTGTTTGGTTACAACCCCCCCCCCCCCCTTTCTGTTTTAAGTTCTTGTACACAAGAAACAGGAAACATTCTGCAATTAACCCAACAGTTTTTTTATTTTTTTGTGCCATTTGAAATCGTTGCACACTTTGCGTGAACTTCTTATTGTATTGCATTAAATTCACATTATTTTTGTATGTTTTCCATCTTTGATTCTCAGGTCATGTGGAAGTTTTGGAAAGATGTGAGAATGCAATAGAACCTGTCACACACCACTCATTAAACACTCAATTAGATCTTTGCTGCAACACTACACCTGTAAACTGGTGAGTAATTTATCATACTTATGTTCATTAATTTAATAAAAATCCTTAAATGCATATAGCTTTGGTTGATTTCATGCCTCAATATTTAAAATTCAACATTAAAAAGTACACAAACACATACACACACACACATATACATATATATGGGATGAGTGTCATCACGTGTCTTAACCAATATGAGAGCATTTGAGGTGGGCCTAAGACATGCAGCAGTGCTCACATTAAGCGTGCACGACTTCATAAGTGGGATATACTGTAGGAAGTTTCCGATAGCACGTGAAGACAGCAGAGATGCGCTCTCCCTCAGCACAGTGGAGTGCATCATTTTGTAGTTAATTTTTTTGTACTTAAAACTGCAGTCATGCACACCATGGAATTTTAAATCACTAACAAACACAAAATTTTAACTCATCTACAGGGTAGTTGTTAAGTTTAGGTATGGGGTAGGATTAAGGGATGCAGAATATGGTCAGAATGCAAATGTAGAATAAGGCATTAATATGTGCCTTAAACGTACTAATAAACAGACAATATGCTAGTGATATACATGCTAATATGCAACTAGTTAATCGTGAGAAATGGTTGAATTGGAAATGGCCTTCTGTGTGCAGCACTGCGTATGACAAACAGAAGTGCTAATAAATTATATATTACTACAGTTTCACTTACTGTTGATGCACAGCCATTTTAAATTTTGACGTCAGGATTGTTTTGGTTCCTCTGAATATCTGAGTCAAAATTCTGACTTTAGGGTCCATTCCATTTAAAGTTCTTACTGGGAACTCTGAAATTCTGACTTCCATTTACAATTGGAATGTACCATAATGCACAAATTAGTATACTCAAGTGCAGATTAGATTCCTGGCCGTCCCACCAGGGACCCCAAAGTGTCATCAAGGAATCTAAAGGCAGCTTTGGGAAGATTTATTGTGAATGTGCACCAATTAACTGTTAAAGAAAGAAAGAGACCGTACAAATCTGGTCTACATGAGAGGTCAGCAAAACAAGGATTGTGAAGGTAAGATTGGAGTTTGCCATCAAACACCTACATGAGGAACAAGGAAGAGAACTCTGAACGGTGATAGTGAAGGTGTTTTGCGGCTTCAGGGTCATTGGAAAGTCAACTATGAATTCTACATTATACCAAAGAGTGCTTAAGGAGAATGTGAAGCTGAACTAGATGGATGGATGGATGGATGGATGGATATATAGATGGATAGATAGAGCACTGACATTGTGTTTATATTTGCTGGAATATGCTGTGTGCAGTGGAGCTGTGCATGTCTGTAACAACTGGAGGCATGTTGCCTGTGGCTGCTAGAGGTTTTGGCTAAATTATGAATGTGTGTAAATGGAGTGTCTGTCTTTTTCTGAAAAATTCAGGAACGAGCAGTAGCAACTCGTGCAGGAACACACTGAAATGTGCCAGTCAGCCAAATCATGACAACAAAATTACCCTTTAGAATATAAATGTTTGATGTGCAATTTGCTCTTTACATTTTCTAAAGCATGTTCAAGGACACAAGTACAGGAGTTTAGCAGATTTCTTTTGCAATTGTCATGGATATATAGATGGATAGATAGAGCACTGACATTGTGTTTATATTTGCTGGAATATGCTGTGTGCAGTGAAGCTGTGCATGTCTGTAACAACTGGAGGCATGTTGCCTGTGGCTGCTAGAGGTTTTGGCTAAATTATGAATGTGTGTAAATGGAGTGTCTGTCTTTTTCTGAAAAATTCAGGAACGAGCAGTAGCAACTCGTGCAGGAACACACTGAAATGTGCCAGTCAGCCAAATCATGACAACAAAATTACCCTTTAGAATATAAATGTTTGATGTGCAATTTGCTCTTTACATTTTCTAAAGCATGTTCAAGGACACAAGTACAGGAGTTTAGCAGATTTCTTTTGCAATTGTCATTGTTATTTAATTTATCTCGTTAGTTTTGGTGAATAGTGCTGTTCTGGACCTGCTGTTCTGCTGGTTTCCTTCACAACATGCTGAAAATGGTCATTTGTTGAGTGTGTGTAGTATATCTTGAAGGGAAGTTGGTTGTTTGGTGTAGGTTTTGTGCAGATGGCATTTGTATGATCGTATTAGGAAACATTTAAGACACAGACTCTAATGTTTCTCACAGTTCCCAAGGTCACTCCGTTTAAAAAAAATAATAAAGCACACAAAAGAGACAAATTGAACAGCATTATTTGGGTTGGTAAAAACAGCATTGTTTGCATAATTATTTTAAATCAAATTTTTTTCCAGAGCCATTTATTTTTTAATGTATAATTTATTTTAATTTATTCAATTCCTGGTTTATTTATTCCTTTTTATTTATTCATCCCTTTTCCTTCATTCCTTTCTGTATTTATTTATTTAATTTTTCCGTTGGAAATTACAGCTGTTTTCATAGTACAGTGAAACCTTTTATATTTTTTCGTAGTCATTTGTTTACATTTTTTCATTTATTTTGTGCCAGTGACTTCTAGTTCTATAAACATGTTGGATGTGTTCATTAATGTGTTTTTTCCCCCAATTATATTTATATAAATATTTTATACATTTTTATTTTATGTTAATTAGTGTCCTTTACTGGACACACAGTTTTCCATTCTGAAAATTACAGCTGATTCCATAGTACAGTGAACACTTTTAATTCTTAAGATCAATGATTTAGATTTTTCATTGTGGCCCTTTAATCATTTCATCCTAATTTATATTATATTAAAATAAATTATTATTATATTAAATTTCATTACAGCAGGAGCCTTTGAAAACTGTCGACCTTTTTCCCCCCATATACTCGTGCACTGCCATTTTTATGTTTTGATGCAGTGATGTCATCAATGATGTCACACAGATGTTTACTCTCCCAGCCTCATTCAGCATCAGTTTTATTTCACAGATGCTTGTGTCTGTTGAGGTATGAATGTCTGTATCATGTCTGATATAGCAGATACGTTAAACACGGACTGGCATCAGAAAATCAGCGTTTCGTCTGTCCCGCATCTTGTGCTCTATTACATCCCATCTCCCTCTTCTCTCAGCGAGTTGACCTGAAATCAGGGCTGCGGGTGAGGGCATCTCTCTGACACACACTAGCACAGCTTCTAGTATAACACACAGGTACACAAACACATTGACAGTAGAGATATCCTGCGGCGGCCTGAAACACTAGCTGAAATCAGACACCTACTCAGCTCCCTGCCAAACACAATGTTGTCAGCGTGTATGCGCTTGTTTGTGCGATGCGTCTACTTTTAAAAGCCCTTACCTAGGAAGAAAAGTATTGCACGTCAAAAATCGAAAAATGTATTCTTATGCGCTCAAAGGTTGGTCTTGTTACTCTGTCATTTGAATCGTTCCTTCTATTCATTTTCCCACCACTTCCTTTTTTATTCCTGACATCTACAGATCACTACAAATCACATTTGGAGAAAAGACGTTTGCTTGCAAACATCATAAAGCATAAACGTCTCTGAGAATCGAAGACTTGTTTTCTAACCTTTTCTCCACTATGACAAAATTACTCTGGAAAATAAACTCTGCTAGACAAACAAACAAAACCCTTGTGGCACAGCTGTCGTAGAGCATCAGCGGAGAGGACGACTATTCCTGGAGCTCTTCAGGAAACAGTAGGAGTACTCCGGGCCACTTGCAAGACATCCTGCCGGTGAAGAGACCATCTCCTTCTCCATTTCTTTCCCTTAGCCTCATTCTTGCGCTTCCTCCCTCCATCTGATTCGGCTCTCAAACAGTGGGATCTATTTCCACATGAAAGTGGAGAGGGAGGAGAAGGCCACTTGGAGTGTCCTACTCTTCCTCTCTGTTTCCATGGAGATCATGTGCCGTGTGAGCATTGTCCAGTTTCCAGAGTGGATGGAGTGGTCTTTTTTCGAATGCTTTCTTCCAACTTGATTACTTTAAAAAGCATCTCGAGGATGGATTCGCACTGTATAAGAAGTGCCAGCGGAGGAAGTTCTTGATGGCTGAGTGGCCCGTATTTTTGTTCGATGTGGGCCACTCAATCAAATGCAAACACTTGTAACAGAGTTCTCATTTTCATGCATTAAGTCAGTGTGCCGGCACGATTGTGACGTCTGTAGGCCCTGTAGGAAAGGGGATTGAGCCTTGTCTCAGATTTAGAAAGTTAAACCTAAAAACTGTACTTTTACTTTGTGCGCTTGTGCTACAACAATCTAAGAGTTGGCCTGACAACTTTGCCAGTATTTTCTAATTGGTTGCAAGGCATTTTGAATTGCAGCTAGTGCATTGCTATGTGATGTACGGCAAGGGGTTGCTTACTGACCCATATCAAAAAAGCCCTCTTTGCACCACATTTAATGGTGCATGCAAATGAGTTTTCGTAATCTGCATTCAGCTATGTAAGTAATACGGCATGTAATGAGGTTTCACTGCAAATAATCATATACTGAATACTGTACTGTACACTATATACTGTACTTTACATTTAGTCATTTAGCAGACGCTTTTATCCAAAGCGACTTACAAATGAGGACAATAAAAGCAGTCAAAACTAACAAGAAATTGTACTGCACTGAATGGATTTAAATCACAGTTTTGCACCCCCTTGACATTTTTTTTTTTAATTCTGATCTTGCAATGTGAAAGACAATAGACACTGCACTCTCTTTTCTCATCCAGTATATTCAACATATCCAATTATTTATGGAATGATTTCACTTGGATTATTGTTTCTCTTTTTTATTTTAAAATTAGGCTGTAAAAAGTGTTTTATCTTTGTCTTCACTTCTCTTCTCTGTTTAGATCCTTTACCAAGGGGGTTGTAAGAAAGCATCAGTGATATTTTGGTATTGCTTACTATTATAGTTTTTATTAATGTTATTGCATATTCATTGCTCTGTGTATGCATGTATTGTTTTTAGTTTAAATTGTAATTGTGTTATGTGCTTGTCATTTTATTTTATAATTCAGTTTTACAGTAGTTTCATTTCAGCTAGTAATTTTAGTACTTCAATTTAAACTTTCAATTAGATGCCAAGGCAACATTTCTATTTAATTTTTGTGTTTAGTCTTTTATCTAATATTTATATTTTATTTGATGTCAGCTTTATTTCAATTAACTGTGTTTTTAATTTAGGTTTTCGTAATCTGCATTCAGCTATGTAAGTAATACGGCATGTAATGAGGTTTCACTGCAAATAATCATATACTGAATACTGTACTGTACACTATATACTGTACTTTACATTTAGTCATTTAGCAGACGCTTTTATCCAAAGCGACTTACAAATGAGGACAATAAAAGCAGTCAAAACTAACAAGAAATTGTACTGCACTGAATGGATTTAAATCACAGTTTTGCACCCCCTTGACATTTTTTTTTTAATTCTGATCTTGCAATGTGAAAGACAATAGACACTGCACTCTCTTTTCTCATCCAGTATATTCAACATATCCAATTATTTATGGAATGATTTCACTTGGATTATTGTGTCTCTTTTTTATTTTAAAATTAGGCTGTAAAAAGTGTTTTATCTTTGTCTTCACTTCTCTTCTCTGTTTAGATCCTTTACCAAGGGGGTTGTAAGAAAGCATCAGTGATATTTTGGTATTGCTTACTATTATAGTTTTTATTAATGTTATTGCATATTCATTGCTCTGTGTATGCATGTATTGTTTTTAGTTTAAATTGTAATTGTGTTATGTGCTTGTCATTTTATTTTATAATTCAGTTTTACAGTAGTTTCATTTCAGCTAGTAATTTTAGTACTTCAATTTAAACTTTCAATTAGATGCCAAGGCAACATTTCTATTTAATTTTTGTGTTTAGTCTTTTATCTAATATTTATATTTTATTTGATGTCAGCTTTATTTCAATTAACTGTGTTTTTAATTTAGTTTCGGTTACCCTTAACAACATTCGAAAGAAAACACACAAGCACACCAAAAAAACAAACAAAAAAACAAATCCAGATACTGTCCTGATATAAAATGCGTATTAATTCCAGGTGTAATCAGGACTAAGGATATTCTTGTCCCTAGATATAGGTGGTTGCTCTGATTATGCGTGTCTAAGGCATTTCCTAACCATTTTATTATCTGCAAAGTAAAAATCATAAGTGTGATTGATTTGAAAAGTATTAACACACCTCATTTCAATAGGCCGCTCGATTTCATTCATGTCTGTAGCTAAAATATTGAAGATTAGCTACATGCCAAAGTTGTATACTTTAGCTCACTTCCTGCCTCAGCAAGCACTGCTAATAAATACATTTATAATTTTCCTCAAACGTCAAGTTTCTGAGTTTATACTTGTAAACTTTACACACTGACACCTTAAATAGAAACTTTTCCACTAGCAAACTCTCGTTCCTTGTCCCAACTTTCTCTCTTTCCTTGCTTGACCTCTAGCAGTGAGTTCATTCAGATGGAGCTTCATGCAGCCAATCACACTTTCCAGCCAAGCAGTCTGCCTCTGCCAGCCGGCCAGTAGGAGCAATGAGGAGCAGGATGTGTTTTTAAGGAACCAAGGAATATCTGGCCGGAATCATTGAGACTGGTTCTGGGAGGAAGCTACAGTCCAAAGGGTTCTCTCCTCTGACCTGTGGCTTTAAAAATATTTTATGACCTTCATCGCTAGTTTATACCTGGTTTCTACTTGGCTGTCAAAACAATATATTTGAGTTATAACAAGTCTCTGAAGAGCCTCTGCAGGAAATCAACCCCAAAATAAATAATCTGATGAACTGAGGTGTGAATCTAAGGACAAGAGCTTGTTAGAGATTAATAAGATTTGTATCGCATAATTTACACCTTTCGATAACTACAATGTAAATGTAATTTCTCACACTTGAACTTCCATTTTGGATGTGTGTCTGCTGATACAGGTGATAGCAAGCTAACAACCTGGGAAGAATTTGTTTCCCTCTGAGTGTGTGTGCTTTTTATTTTCCAGACAGACTGACACTGAAAAGAAAAAAGACAGTGTGTAATTTAAAGTGCTAAACCTCAGTTTTGACTCTATCTAAATGCAGATGTCATTGAAATGTGAATTCCTGCAGACCACACCGGCTGCCCCTCGCTGACCTAATCCGTCCCGACATTTCCCCCAAAAGCTGTCTGAAACCCCGACCGTCTTCCTTTCTCATAGTGTGCTATGAGGTCACTTCAATTTCCATCCATCTCCAAATGTCACTATTGTTCCCTTGAATACTTGCCTTTAACTCTCTTTGTTTAGATTAAAGTTTTGGACACACACTATTCAATATCTATGCAAACCGTTAAAAGGAAAATGAAAACCTTGTCATATTTGATATATCGCACTGTAGCATATGTAATAAAGTGCAACTCAGCCGACTGTAGTTAGAGCGGCTGTTTATATAAACATCTGACATTTAGATGCTTTGTTATTGCGGATTCTGTGTGTAATTTAAAGTGCTAAATCTCAGTTTTGACTCTATCTAAATGCAGATGTCATTGAAATGTGAATTCCTGCAGACCACACCGGTTATAACACCGGCTGCCCCTCGCTGACCTAATCCGTCCCGACATTTCCCCCAAAAGCTGTCTGAAACCCCGACCGTCTTCCTTTCTCATAGTGTGCTATGAGGTCACTTCAATTTCCATCCATCTCCAAATGTCACTATTGTTCCCTTGAATACTTGCCTTTAACTCTCTTTGTTTAGATTAAAGTTTTGGACACACACTATTCAATATCTATGCAAACCGTTAAAAGGAAAATGAAAACCTTGTCATATTTGATATATCGCACTGTAGCATATGTAATAAAGTGCAACTCAGCCGACTGTAGTTAGAGCGGCTGTTTATATAAACATCTGACATTTAGATGCTTTGTTATTGCGGATTCTGTTGAGGTCAGCGAAATGACAGAATAAATCGCAGCCCACAGAGGCAAGCAGCATGTTTGGATGAGTGGAGGAATGAAGTAAAAAGTTAAATTTGGTTCTCGTAGGATGTTTTTGGAAAGCGAGCGAGAAGGAGAGGTCGATCTCTGACGGCATGCTTTTATTGAGTTGTCTGAGATATGTCAGAAGTGGAGGTGTAGCATTTGAGTGCTTGTTTGTTTTTTGCAGTGTTTTTGGCAGTGTTAAAACAGGAGCGTCGAGGACTAATCTTCAGTGTAATGAACTTCTATTGATCCCAATGATTGGGCTGTATTCAAACCGTGTTAGTGTCCCCCAGCTCTTCACAGTTGAGGTGCTCCACCAATATCCTCTACTAATTAAAGTCAACATGAAATAGCATTCACAGCCCATTTTAATTCAGTAATGTGAAATAAACAGGATGTGTAACAAGAATAAATGTATGGAGTGCCTTGGTTTTATTCATCAGGATCATATAAATTGGGCGTACAAGAATGCATGTTTGCAGAGGATTATTGGCACCCAATTATGAGGAGGTTTTGATTAGGTCGTGGTGGCTGAAGGTCAAGTTCACCCTCTGGCCCGTCTTAACATATCCCAAAGGTAGTGTTTCTTTTGAAATCTGTCATTATATGCTGCTGTTGTCATAACATTTGTAACTTTAACTGACATTAAACGTATGTCACTAACTACCGGTAAGGATTTAAAGTAGAGAGTCTTGCAGAGTACTGCATAAAGTAATTTAACAGTGTATATATGTTAAATATACTACCAAAAACACTTGTTGATATCACGTTCAAGTTCATGAGTTCGCCTACCAATGTATGAGAGGAACACAGCTTTCACTCTCAACCAAACTAACATTACTAGCCAATCAGAAGTTTTTGCTCTTATAAATACGAGACGCGCATAATAGTATCCAATTGTAGAGTTGCAGTTGATGAATGGAAAAGAAACCTGGGTCTCGAGTGCGACACATTGAAAAAGCTGTGAGGCGCAATGGTCAAAGATTTCCATCTAGCATCATATTTACATAGAAAAGTTATTAAAAAAGCAGCAGAGCTTTGTAAACAGCCCAGAGTAATCACGTCATCTCCATAAGAATGATATGATTGCCAGAATGCATTTAGGCCTACCTGTATTTTTGAAAAGGTCTGTTCACACATGATCTCTTAATGGTAATTTACCACTAAAGACTGTATGTGTAAAAGGGGCTAAACTCTTCCTCTGCATATGCGGTGAGTTTGGGTTGCTTAACGTTCATCTGGGAAAACTCACTTGATTTGTAACGTAAATCATTTAAACCTATGCCAAAACAGGAGAATACATCAACATATTTCTAAATATGCAATTTATTGTACATCGCGATTTCAAAATAAACGTTTCTGACTTTGCATGTGGCCAAATATTAAAATTAAATGGATTTAAACGTAGTTGAAATACATGAAACATCACCAGGGCGTTGGCGCCCTCTGCAGGTATTTGTTATAATATAGGCATATTACATTATGTATTTAACAGTGTTGTTCAATAAAACCATACTTGGTTTTGATACTTTATTTGAAGCCAATCATTATTGTCTCATCGTTAGTTTATATATAAATGTAGTCATATTAAAGCCTGTTTTTCACTTAGTATTTGTATTACTAAAAAACATCAGAATACTCACTTGTCAAAATAATTAGTAGATTACTTGATTAGCAAAATAATCATTAGTTAAGCCCTAGATTAGTTAAAACATTTCAAAATACAACTGCATTGTTTTACTTTTTGTGATTAAAAGACACATTTTGTCATTTGAAAATATCTTAAAGTATTAAAACATTGTCTTGTTCTAGTGAACCAAGTATATGCATTTTGGCTCACCTTGTGAGCCAAGTGTATTGACACCCCTAGTGTCTATGAGCGTGATAAAGCTCATAATTTTCCAAGTGTATGATATAGCTTTCATTCTTCAGGTCAATCATATATTCATTAAAAAAAAATCAGTTTTAATAAGGAAAGCGATAACTTTGCCGTAGTATCCTTTCAAATGTTAAAGTTGCCACAGTCATTGCATTCTTTGCATGTGCCGCACTTTATTTGTACCATTTTGTTTTATTAGTTTATTTATTAGAATTGGAAAGATAATAACAATATTGATTGATAAGTGAGATCTGATTTTAGTCCTTGAAAACCAAAAAAGTAGTGCAAGTCCTTGAAAGTCCTGGAATTTTATTTTGCAGTATCTGTATGATCCCGGTTTAAGTTACCAGTTCTTGGACCATTTTAATGTTTGTTGTTGTTGTTATTTGAATTGAACTTTAGTTTTCTGTAGTAAACTGTCTTTGTATATTTCCTATTTTATATTAATTTCCTAGTATTTAATTTACCATATGCATCTTCCATTTAAGGATTATGGAGGCCACTGTGCTCTTAGAAACCTTAAGTGCAGCAGAAATTTTTTTGTAACCTTGGCCAGATCTGTGCCTTGCCACAATTCTGTCTCTGAGCTCTTCAGGCAGTTCCTTTGACCTCATGATTCTCATTTGCTCTGATATGCACTGTGAGCTGTAAGGTCTTATATAGACAGGTGTGTGGCTTTCCTAATCAAGTCCAATCAGTATAATCAAACACAGCTGGACTCAAATGAAGGTGTAGAACCATCTCAAGGATGATCAGAAGAAATGGACAGCACCTGAGTTAAATATATGAGTGTCACAGCAAAGGGTCTGAATACTTAGGACCATGTGATATTTCAGTTTTTCTTTTTTAATAAATCTGCAAAAATGTCAACAATTCTGTGTTTTTCTGTCAATATGGGGTGCTGTGTGTACATTAATGAGGAAAAAAAAATTTACTTAAATGATTTTAGCAAATGGCTGCAATATAACAAAGAGTGAAAAATGTAAGGGGGTCTGAATACTTTCCGTACCCACTGTATATAGTTGTTTTATTTGTACTTTCTGTTTTCAGTTTTTTAACTATAAGAACCCTGCTGTAAATGTATAGAACCTTGCTGTTAAGTGTTCAAATATTTGTACTAAAATATTAATAAGTTACCAACATCTTTAGCGAAACTGAGAAATAAGAATCTACAGATTTCTTGTCTGTAACGGATCACCTAAAACTTGCCATTTCAGCTGTACGTTTTATATCCATCATAAATGCCTTGTGCTTGTTTCGATGCCAGTCATATTCAAAATTGGCATATAATTCTGCTGCCATAATGACACGCTGAGGGGTTTCAAACTGAACCTGTCTGTTCCAATCTACACCTCCCGAGCCTCGTCAAACATGAAATTAAGATATTCTTCATCCCAAATCCCAATCTTAGAGACACAAGAGATGATTTGGAAAGCAGATCAAATCACCAGGAGAAAGATGACGATTGAGGTTTTTCTAATCGCCAGCAACAAACCTGACTTAATGATTTGCTATTCTCTCTGATTGTGCTGATGTTCCGGGTGCTTCAGTCTCATTAGCGCAGATGATATGCATCTTACATTCTTCATATTGTCAGATGAATAAATTGTCTCCCGATTGGAGCAGAGACGTCCGACTTAAATGAGAAATTCAACGAATATTTCTTTCATTTCGCTTATCATCTCATGGTTACCCAGGAAAAGCAGCTTCTCTCTTGCTTCCTCTAGTCTCTCTCTCTCTCTCTCTCTCTCTCTCTCTTCTCAATTGGTAATCATAATAATGTAGCGGCCCATAATTATAATAGACCTGCTTGTCAGAGATACGGAACAGATTTCAAAGCTTAAATTATTCACAAGGCAACTGAACAAACGGAGTTTAAACAAAAAGAGAGGCTGTGATAGGGGCTGAAAATTACATATTATGTTCACTCTCATTCATATTAGAATGCAGTGCTGTCCAGGATTTCTGGCTAGCTAAGCCTAAATGTTTTTACCCTCTTTTAGATTTTTTTTGTTATATGATACTGTCTATCTCAGTCCTGCTCTTTGTTTTACTATCTTTCTGCCTTATTATTGAATTCAATGTATTTTCAAGTCCGCATTGGCACAACAGATAAACAAAGACTAAACGCTGATGAAACTCAATACTGAGGATTGTTAGTTATAATCAGAGGCGGACAGTAACTAAGTACATTTACTTGAGTATTGTACTTAAGTACACTTTTTGAGTATCTGTACTTTACTTGAGTATTATTTTTTCTGGGAACTTATGACTTTAACTTCACTACATTTGAAAGACAAATATTGTACTTTTCACTCCAC
>NW_015505458.1:1321620-1328453 GCF_001515645.1 Sinocyclocheilus grahami
GCGAGAGCGATTGTTTTGCTTTTTTGTTAAAGCAGTGTTGCTGTTGTAAAGTTATACATCTACAGTTGTGTTGCTGGGTTTTAAAGCAGGTTTGATTTTTCTTTCTTTATCACTCTGTATTTACAGGATTTCACTGTCGACTCTGTTCAAATGTGGATGAATGGCTACACACATAGATGTGTGCACACACTGTCAGAGCTGTGTGAGATCACGTTGCACTACCATACTGCTTTTGTGGGGGTGGGTAGGGGTGTTAATTTTTTTCCACCATAGGTTTTTAACATTCTAAAAGCTCTTTATTCCAAAGATACTACAAGCTAGTCAGTGTATTCAGTAGGTGTAATGTATTCTAAGTTGCTTTAGAAGTATTGCATATTACCTACAACAATAAAACAGTGCATTGACATAAAAAAGGAAATTTACTTTTGGTACTTAAGTACTTTTAAAAGCAAGTACTTCTGTACTTTTACTTAAGTAAAAATCTGTCTTTACAACTTTTACTTTTAATGGAGTAATATTTGACCAGCAGTATCTGTACTTTCACTCAAGTAGTGGAGTTGTGTACTTTGTCCGCCTCTGGTTATAATTGACCGAGAATCGTTTCACATTCCTCTACAACATACAACTTGTAAGTAATCTCTCTAAACCTGAGATCAATCTTCCTTCTAATGTTCTGTCCAAACCAGCCCGCTCTGGTTAGTGTTGTGTGCAATCTCATCTTGAATGAACTCGGTCTCGGTGCGTCCACAGAGCTGTTCAAACAGATTGAAGTAAAGGTCAACAAGACGAAGGAATAGCCACACAAAACAAGCCTTGGCAATTTGCTTTTCCCTCTTATTTAGAGCCAAACTTTCATCAAAAAAGAGAAAGTTTAATCGAAGTGAGAAAATGAAAGGCTTTTTTCTCCTTTTTGAGATTCCTGGTAGAGGCACAGATAAAGGGGACAGCATTGGGTCTGCTTTCACTCTATCACACTTTGAGAAACAACTCAACTCTGTTAGAATTGTGATTAGTTTTTAGCTATTTGTTTTGTCTCGCTCCTCAGGAATTTATGTAAGGCTTTGCTTTCACCCTAAGCAATATCTTTACTCATTGTTGTCTTGCCAAGTAAAATTGTTCAGGATTTGGGTTTCATTTAGAATTGAGAACTGGTCTATGTTTGCGAAACAATGACACACTTAGTGTGTGTGTGTGTGTGTGTGTGTGTGTTTAGGAAGCCTGGCGGTGCGGTGCATGTCCTGAGTTTTGCTTTGGATGTGTGTCAGCGCTTCTGATCTGACTTGTCAGACATGTTTTACTCAAGCGCCCTCAACCCCTTCACCCAAGGGATATCCCAGTGACAGTTGTGTGCCTCTTCCTCTCTCAGTCCTCTTGCTTTCCATCACAAACTGTCATCCTCTTCTCTTTTCTATGGCTTTCAGATTCTCTCCTGCTGTTCTATGTCCACTTCATTGGTAACTCTGCCGGAGATACCACAGTTACACTTTTGCAAAGTTTTTTTTATTTATTTATATATTTAATTTGTTTATGGATTTTGTGTCAAAATTGGAATTAACTTATTTGAAAATGTTCTGTGCACATGAGGCCATCTAACTATAGTCTTCTGCTGGAATAGCACATAGCACACTGTGCAGTATACAATCCAAAATTTAAGCTAACACTTTGTTTTAAGGACCAATTCTCACTATTAACTAGCACGCATATTTCTAGCATATTGGCTGTTCATTAGTACTTTATTAGTACTACCTTGATACTAAGGAAATGTAAAAGAAAAACAAAAGCAAAAATTCTGATAGTTATTTAGCAGTTTGTATACTGTCTGCTATTTTAATAGACATTTATGGATAGGATATAAATTATTTTAAAACAGCATGCTATTTTGCTTTCACATGACCTCATTACAGTATAATACATATAAACAAAATCTGTTCTGTTGCATGTTAGCACACATTTTAAATGAGGACTTTTTTTTTTATTTATTTTTTTTATGCAGATTACTTGCTATTCATTTCACTCACTTCAGATAGTAAATCAAGTCATGTGATTTGCATTGCGGGATACAGTATTCCTAGGCTACATTATCCCTGCGACCCTACAGGGAATTAGTGGTTTGGAGAATGGATGGATGGATACAGTTTTCAACACAGTGTGTTTTGTTGTATACTGTATACTGCACACTATGTCAAATGTAGCAGGCCATCTAGATATTTCATGCATATGGAAAATATTTATACTGTGAATAGTATATGTACTGAATACTAAGCAAATAATATGACTTGTATAGTAGTATGCTATTCTGAATATAGCCTTTCAGCTCTCATTTTATTTAGCACTTTTAAGCATTTTCTGTTTTGATGCAGCACCCTGTTTGTATCTAAACACCATTTATTTTACTCTCTCCATTAAAACTGTTTAATGAAACAAAATTATTTGTGAAAGCATTACAGCATAGCCCAGATTTCACTCACAGCTGGGGTTATGAATTTAGTTTGATAAACAACAGAAACTTTTATAAATACTACACCCTTGTTTTATTCAAGGTAAAACATACAATACTAATGCAATATAAGATTACAGCAATACAATAACTGCTGTCAAATCAAGTGCTGGACCTGTTTTTGCACACTCACTCTCATAGAGCAGTGATTGTTTCATAGCTGTGAGTGCTCAGATGTCTCTCAGCTGCTCTGAAGTCCCATTTCCCAAGTGGGATTAGGAAGCGAAAACAAATCTATGCAACAACTGTGTATTCCTCACAAGAGTGCATTACTATTGACTTGTAATGTGCTTCAGATACTTATGAAATTACCTTGTTAATTGAGCATCTGGTAACCCTGATTCTGCACAATGTCCTCAGTCAAAACGAGAAGCTCGATCTGTAGTAACAAAGTACCTCTTGAAACCATTAAGTGGCCAATCCTGAGATTAAGTTGATATTTGCCAATTACTTTGTCACTTTTAGGCACTCGTCGGTCTTTTAGTTTACCACCCTTCTCCTCAGGTGTCCTCTAATCCAGTGTTTCCCAACCACTGTGCCGCGGCAGAAAAAACGGTTAGGAAACACTGCTCTAATCTCTTCTGCTTTCCACCATCAAGATGAGTCCTTCAGACTACCCCCTGCTCACTCAGACCATTCAACGTGTCATTTCCTGTGTGATGGAAAAGCTCCAGGTAAACCTGTTTTAAACCTGACCCCTCTGCTCCTTCCCATCCCCGTCTACAGTTGCCATGGATACAGGGCCACCAAGTGTCTGTCAGGTGTCACGGACAGCAACCAGGTGTGACCTCTCGGCAAGCATCTGAATATGGAGAGTTCCACACGAGCAGCCTCAGCCAGAGCAAACAACATCTGACAGGAACAGGCAGAGGAAGTAGGCCAGAGGTGATGACGTCTGTGAAGATAAACTATGCTCTTCAGGGTGGAAATGGTTATGGTTCTTTTTAATGGTTAACGTAACATTGTAAGAAGGACCTGAAACGACAGGAAGTGATAGTGTAAAGGGATAAAAGTTGTGAGTCAGGTTTGAGCTGACATTTGCCATATGAGCACAACAGTTTTTTTGAGCATATTGTATATTGATTATGTTTTGCATAACTACTGTACATGTTGTACATAGTATTAAAGGAATAGTTCACCCAAAAATGAAGATGTGCTGGAAATGTACTCTCCCTCTGGCCATCCAAGATGTAGATGAGTTTATTTCTTCGTTGGAACAGATTTGGAGAAATTTAGCATTACATAACTTGTTAACTAATGGATTCTCTGGAGTAAATGGATCCTGTCAGAATGAGAGTCCAAACAGCTGATAAAACAAAAGTCCACACCACCCCAGTCCATCAAGTAACGTCTTGTGAAGTGAAAAACTTAAGCTTTTAAGAAACAAATCCATCAAGGCATTTTAACTTTAAACTATTGCTTCTGACCAAAGTATGAATCCATAATAAAGCTGCTTCCAGTGAAAAAAATCCATTCCTTGTTTTCCTCTCACATCAAAATTCTGTTTTGGATCTGTGCATATTTCTCTCCTGATTTAGACAAAACAGTTTTTTCACTAGATAAAGTAGTATTATGGATAGAGGACTCGTACAGTTTGCCTTAAAGGCACAGTGATAGTAAAGTGTAAAGGGTGTAATTTATGTGGATTTCTTGTGTTTTCAATGGAAATAGCAAAAACATCATGTTTTTTTTCCCTACTTCCATTGGCTATTGTTCTGACAAACAAGTAGTCCTGACCCAACTCAAGATATTGAATGAGCCAGATGTTAACATGCCAGTCTATTTAAAAAACAGTTTTTCACAATGTCTGCGAAAAGTCCACTTACACAGTACTTTGCTATTTTAGCACATTAAAGGGAAACAGTATTGAAACATTTTATTAAAAAAAATTGCACACAACATCTTTGTAGCAACACAACTGTGTGCATGCACACATACTATTCCAGCCCAGCAAACATTTCGGTCCCAGCAAATTTCCAGTTCTTTGCAGCAGTCTGACTGGCACATGTCTCGGGCTGTGGAAAGAAAACCACAAATACAGGTCTCTGTGTAAAGCATGCTATTGGCAATTGCAGGGTCATGTGATTGGAAATGAATAGCACTTTGTGGTGAGGGGGATAGACTGCGGAACGGAACAAAGGGCTTTGAACGGCTGTTAGCTGGAAGCAGCGGGTCCCATTCCCTGAGAGATAAGATAGCACAGGAAGTCAAAGGTCTGTCACACGGGCTGACTTTACATGGCTTTTAGTGTATAGATAGGGTTGGTCATATCATTCAGACAGGTAAACATGCAGACACACATGTGCACACACATTCACGCCTCTCTGCTGTTTACCTGTTTAAGTCATATTTGATGAAGCTTCTGATTGATCCATTTCTCTCTCTGACAACATTAATTAATTTGATATTGCTGTACTGTAAACAGAAGATGGCATCCAAATACATTCTGCTGAAGCTTTTAGACACATTCACCTGTCAGTTTACTGATCTTAATAAATGTGGCCTTATGCTGCTGCCTTACATTAAAATAGCACACAGGCTGACAAGAGCATATCCGATTCATTAATTCAGAGTCTCAGAATAAGTTGCACATTACAACCAAATACAGCTCTTTCCATCGATGCAGACATATGTTTGTCTGCATAATAATATAATTAATATACAGTATGTATAAACGTAATAGTTTAGCTTGTGCATCTGGAATACTAATATTTATTCTTGCATTTAATTAATATATATATATATATATATATATATAGTTTAAATTTTGCTCATTCATTTTGCTTGTAAATGTTACAAGTGAGTGAAGTTAACCTGTGGCAAATTCAGTTGAATGGGTATGATTTGGAAAGACACACATGTCTTAATAAAAGGTCTAACAGCTGAAAATGCATAGTAGAGTAAAGACCAAGCCCTGAGGTCAAAACAAATTGTTTGTAGAGCGAGTTCAGAAAAAGAGTTCAGAGAAAAAGAGTTCAGAAAAATTCTGCTGCATTGAAGGTTCACAGAAGCGTGTAGCCTCCATTATCCATAATGGAAGACGTTTGGAACAACCAGAACTCTTCCTAGACCTGGCCTCCGGGCCAAACTGAGCAATTGATGGAGAAGGACTTTGGTTAGTGTGGTGACCAAGAACCTGATGGTCACTCTAGTTGAGCTCCATGATCATATATTCAGATAGGAGAAATCTACAGAAGTACAAACATCACTGCAACACTCCACCGATCTGGGCTTTATGGCGGTGTGGCCAAACTCAATCCTGTCCTCAGTGAAGACACATGAAAACACACTTGGAATTAGCAAAAAAGCACCTAAAGGGCCCTCAGACTGTGAGAAGCTCAATTCCAAGCATAATTTGAAAGAAAACCAGCTCTGCTCATCACCTGCAGAGCACCATCCCAAAAGTAAAGTGTGCTGGTAGCACATCATGCTTTGGAGCTGTTTTTTAGCGGCAGGGACTCAGGGATTCGTCAGAGTAGAAGAAGGAAAGACACACATGTCTTAATAAAAGGTCTAACAGCTGAAAATGCATAGTAGAGTAAAGACCAAGCCCTGAGGTCAAAACAAATTGTTTGTAGAGCGAGTTCAGAAAAAGAGTTCAGAGAAAAAGAGTTCAGAAAAATTCTGCTGCATTGAAGGTTCACAGAAGCGTGTAGCCTCCATTATCCATAATGGAAGACGTTTGGAACAACCAGAACTCTTCCTAGACCTGGCCTCCGGGCCAAACTGAGCAATTGATGGAGAAGGACTTTGGTTAGTGTGGTGACCAAGAACCTGATGGTCACTCTAGTTGAGCTCCATGATCATATATTCAGATAGGAGAAATCTACAGAAGTACAAACATCACTGCAACACTCCACCGATCTGGGCTTTATGGCGGTGTGGCCAAACTCAATCCTGTCCTCAGTGAAGACACATGAAAACACACTTGGAATTAGCAAAAAAGCACCTAAAGGGCCCTCAGACTGTGAGAAGCTCAATTCCAAGCATAATTTGAAAGAAAACCAGCTCTGCTCATCACCTGCAGAGCACCATCCCAAAAGTAAAGTGTGCTGGTAGCACATCATGCTTTGGAGCTGTTTTTTAGCGGCAGGGACTCAGGGATTCGTCAGAGTAGAAGAAAAGCTCAATGCACCAAAATATAGAGATAGCCTTAATGAAAACCTAGTCCAGAGCATTCAGAACCTCAGACTGGGCAGAAGGTACACCTTTCAACAGGACAGTGACCCTAAGCACACAGCAAGAGTGGCTTATAGACAACTGTGTGAATGTCCTTGAGTGGCCCAGCCACAGCCTGAGCTTGAACACAATCAAATATTTCTGGAGAAACCTGAAA
>NW_015505458.1:1331728-1351012 GCF_001515645.1 Sinocyclocheilus grahami
AAACCAGCTCTGCTCATCACCTGCAGAGCACCATCCCAAAAGTAAAGTGTGCTGGTAGCACATCATGCTTTGGAGCTGTTTTTTAGCGGCAGGGACTCAGGGATTCGTCAGAGTAGAAGAAAAGCTCAATGCACCAAAATATAGAGATAGCCTTAATGAAAACCTAGTCCAGAGCATTCAGAACCTCAGACTGGGCAGAAGGTACACCTTTCAACAGGACAGTGACCCTAAGCACACAGCAAGAGTGGCTTATAGACAACTGTGTGAATGTCCTTGAGTGGCCCAGCCACAGCCTGAGCTTGAACACAATCAAATATTTCTGGAGAAACCTGAAAATGTGCATCTGCCCCCATCCAACCTGACAGAGCTTGAGAGGTGAAGAGGTGAGGAGAAGAATGGCAGATAATTGCCAAATGCAGATGTGCAAAGCTTGACGCATCATGCCCAAAAATACTTGAGGCTCTAAAGGTGCTTTAGCTAAGTACTGAGTTAAGGGTTTGAATACTTATTCAATGTACTTATTTCAGTTTTTTTTAAATAAATTTAAAAAGTTGTGACAGTTCTGTTTTTGCTTTGCCGTTATGGTGTATGGAGTGTAGATTAATGTGGAATAAAAATTAATTTTTAATGTCTGAGGATTTGTCCACATAAAGACTTTTGTTTGCATGCATTTGATTAATTATGATGTAATTAAAATGTTGCAGCTAACTAGTGTAGTTTAACTTATTTTGTGATCAACCAATTGATGACTGACGAACGCAGTTGAACTCGTTGCTGGTTTTGTGCAAAGAGTGCTCTAATGTATCAGGCAGTGCAGTGAATTCATCAGAATCAATTGTAGGTCTGTATAAAAATTATTGACGGCTGGATTTGGCCTGCAGGGTGCCAGTTGGAGAGGAGAACTGACAGAAACAATACACCAGGCTTAGGAATTGTATTTTGGTTAAGCAATGATTGCATAATACATTGGGTATTATTATAGCAATTATAATTGATTATGCAATCAGTGCTTTGAATACTGTCATTGTCACAGAGATCCAATTATGATGCATGGATGAATTTTTACACCTGTAGTGCTGCTGTAAGATTTACTTGGCAAAAACAGACAAAAAGTGTAGTGTGACCCCATCAGAGTTTGGTGCGTTTGGGTTTATCGGGCTTTAGTATAATGGATCTGTCGGGACTGGACTTGTGACTTCACTTTCAGGTGCTGCTGAGCGGTCCATTGAGATGGTCTGGGTCGGCATTTGCTACGAAATAAAGACAGTTTGCCCTTGAGCAGCTGTAAGAGGTGACGGCACAGTCCCTATCACGTCCTCAGGGTCCTTGTGTCCCCGTCTCCCTCACCTTAAGTTTTTTAATGAACCAGACTAAAAACGGCTCAAATGTGCGAGAGAGATATGGAAGGGATTTGTCTTTTCAAGAGTATTTGTGTGTGTAAACATATGTGCTAATGTGAGAGGAAGAACATAGAGGGGAAAGAGATGTTATCAGAAAGTAAATTGTTACTGTTTTGTAAAAATTGACTTTTTTTGTTGTTTACTGGCTGAAATGAGAATATTCAGACACATATTTGTGTGGATGCAGCATTGCACAAGTATTTGGTTACCAATGCTATTATTTACACTACCATTCCAAAGACGGTAAATGTGACGGAAAAGACATTTGTAATGTTACAAAATATTTCTGTTTCAAATAATTGCTGTTCTTTTTAACTTGCTTTCATTGAAGAACACACACAGAGAGAAAGAGAGAGAAAAAAAACAGTTTCCACAAAATTATTTAAGCAGCACAACCGTTTTCATCATCTTAAGCAACAAATCAGCATATTAGAACTGGACTGGAGTAATGATGCTGAAAATTCAGCTTTGCCATCACAGGAATTAATTACATTTAGAAAAATATTTTTTTAAAACAGAAACATTTGTTTTTTTGAAATATTTGTTATGAAATAAATGGAGCCTTGGTGAGCATAAGAGACTTGTTTAAACTTCGAGAAAGCCATTAAAAATAAAATGTATTTATGTATTTATTATTTTTTATTTAAGATATTTTCTTTTCTTTCACAGTGAAGATGAAAGAAAAATACCAGTATGAAATGTAGAAGAAATGTAAGTAAACATGCAGCTCCACCCTGGAATGTCTGGATTTCATCCAGTCGATTTTTAGCTCTTTATCTATGGATTAAATCAGCTGTTTTACGGGAGCCATAGATCAATGATATAAAATACATCAAAATCAATCAGCCTTGAGACTGTATTTCTCTGTTTTTTTTATTACCAGTGCTGGAATAACATGCACGCCTCCCCTGTTCTCTCTCAAATGCCTCTGTTACTCTTCCTAGCTGAGAGAGAAATCAATCATAACTCAATGCTTTTGACATGCTCAATGACGCAGTCTGATTGGCTGCGGCTCATCCAGTGATTTCTCATTACCGGCACCTCGTACGGTACCCCTTGGGGCTTCTGTGACCCCTGTGATTCTGCCACTGTTACAGTGATGTCTGCTCATCTCACAACTGAGATGAAATAGTGCTTCTCTAACTAGTACAGCACACTGCATTGTTTAATGAGAGGCTACTGCATCAACAGGCTGTGCAGATTGTGCTAGTTGTGCGTTCACGTCCTGTGTGTTGTTTTTGAAGTGATATGGTGGTTGAGTAATGAAGTCTCCACAGGTTATGCTAAGAGCACATGGTTATTCTTGGTCATTAGTAGGCAACGTTGTTGATGGAAAATCAAGCCTCCTGGTGGTCCAGCACGGAGTTCTGCTGTGGTGATAGAGGTTTATCAAACATTCACACATCTGATCTGTGCAGGGACTGTTAGAAAGTGAAGCAAAACAGTACATCATGCTGTATCTTTTAGAGAGTGTGCAATTAGTTTTTTGTTTGTTTGTGATTGTGTTTGTGTGTGTGTGTGTGTGTGTGTGTGCGTGCACACGCGCTGGTCCACATGTATGAAAAGACATTTGAAGCAGGCTATTGCAGTATACTGTGTGTCAGATGAGATTAGAGGAGAGTTTATCATTTTAATTTAACATATTCTTAATGACAAAATAATACAAGAATGTAATTCTTTGTATGAGTCAGTAGTAATTTACAATGTTTTCTTCTAGCAATGTTAATTTTTGCTAATTTCATTTAATGTTAGTGGAAAAGAAATATTGTACAATAGTAGTTTAAATATTTAGAGGAAATGTATAGGGCTGTATTAAAAATGGTTAGTTATGAGTATTTAGACTTGACTCAGATGATCAGATATCAGTTACATATTGAATTTAGGACCACATATAATAGTAGCCCAAATCGGATGCAATGAAATCAGATCTGATACAGTATTGTATGTGTTTTTGCTGTTTATGAACATGTAACAAGATCCACTTATACTACAATTCAAAAGTTTCAGGTCAGTAAGTTTTTATTATTTTTTTTTGAATGAAATGAATACTTTTTTAAGCAAGTATGCATTAAATTGATCAAAGTGGCAGTAAAGACAGTTATAATGTTACAAAAAATCAATTTGATATAAATAAATTGTTCCTTTAAACCTTCTATTCCTCAAAAAGGCATAAATAAATGTATCATGGTTTCCACAAAAATACAAAAAGCACAACTGGTTTCAACATTGATGACTATTGATGGTAATAAAAGCAAATGTTTCCTGAGCAGCAAATCGACATATTAGAATGATTTCTGAAGGATCATGTGACACTGAAGACTGGAGTAATGATGCTGAAAATTCAGCTTTGCCATCCCAGGGATAAATTATATTTTAAAATAAATTAAAACAAAAAAGAGTTATAAATTATAATAATATTTGACAATATTGCTGTTTTTATTGTATTTCTATTTAAAGGCGTCATATGATGCGATTAAAATTTGTCCTTTCTCTTTGGAGAGTTAAAAGCTCTTGGTGCATAAAGAAGATCTGTAAAGTTGCAAAGACTAAAGTCTCAAATCCAAAGAGATATTCTTTATAAAAGTTAAGAGTTAACCACGCCTACCTAAAACGGCTCGTTCTAACACGCCCCCACATAGTAAAATTGCTTCATCGACTTCCATTGTATGAGAATAATTTCTGTCAACACTGTTGTTGTTTCTTTTGATTTCTTTTTCTTTTGTTTAACTATAAATATAAAGTGAATGTTACTTGTAACTCTGAGAATGTGGTGATGGATTTTATTAAAGAGAACAGTGCAGGTGGATAACTAGGTCACACTGCACAGAGCAGTAAATGCTACACAGCTGTTTTTCCTCCTCCTGTTCTCCTCTCACTTTCCTAGCTTCAGTACTATATTTCTAAAGGCCTGAGCTCCCGTGTGTGTTAGTGTGTCTTATGGCCTTGAGTCCACACACAGCAAAGCTCACTGCTTGGACACATTTGGTCAATGAAGGGATCTTCCAGCAGTATACTCCAGCAATAATACGAAGGCTGAGAAATCGGCCTCGGTTTGCCAAAGTTCTTGACATTTTGAAATTTGCCACCTGTCGCAATCAATTTCCACACGCTGTCTTAGTCTCCGATTCAAACCGTGTGCTTAATTCCCATGTCAGTGATGCCATTCCAGAAACATGATTTTTTTTTATCCTAAAGCTCACTGCTTTAATTGTTCTGTTTGCATTTGCAACAATTGTGATTTTAGTGTTTTTTTTTTTGTTTTTTATAAATGTTGTCCCACTGTCGAGTTTTCCATAGGCAAGGTTTTAATTACCATACAGCCCAGATGGAAATATTCAAATTCATCCAGAAAAACAAAGCAATTTCAGTTTATAATTACATGTACTATTTCACTGCAAGACAAAAAATGTTCTTAACTTGTCTTGCCACTTTTTTCTATGATGGTGCTATTTATTTAAACTGTGTTTGGAAGCATTTAATTTCTTTCTTTCTTTCTTTCTTTCTTTCTTTTTGTGTTAACCTATTCAATCGTGATTGGTTAGTTCACCTTTCATGCATTTACACTAGGTATTAAATGCACTGTGAATGCTTTCCAGTGCCTGTAATATGACCGCACTTCTCTCCTCCTTGATAATGTGTTTATTATCACCTGATGTGTGGAGTGCTTTTGGTATCTGGCTAAATACAGTCTTCACATCTCTCCGTAATGCAGGCTTAAGGAATTACATTTCAAGAACAATTCTGAAAAATCTCAGCAGTGAGCTTGTCCTTAATGCTTGAATCACAGTGTCCTCTGCTATGCTGGAATTTTTTTAAAATTCAATAGCAACAGTAGTTGGGTGTTTCTTCCACACAACATGTTCACTTTTATGTGACAGGTATTGATTTTTGTATATAGAAAAAGACTGCACTTATTGCCCTGCTGTCTCTGTTTCTTCCCTTTATCCATGAGCTTCATTTGAACATTTTTGTCTCCTGCGTGTATCTGGCATGCTTGTGTATTTCCACTCCCTTAATCCAGCCTCTACACTTTCTATGATGCGTTTTTCTTTACTGTTCATTCATTCATTCATTCATTCATTCATTCATTCATTCATTCATTCATTCAGATAGACAAATAGACAGACAGACAGACAGACATACTGTCCATTTTATTTTAAATTGTCTGTTTATTTCAATGTATGTCACAGACGTTTGGACTGTGTCTAGGCTATTTATTTATTTATTCATGTATTATTTTTATGCTCTTCAGTTATTCTAATATAATTTTTTTTCAAATAAGAAATACCCATTATTATTATTATTATTATTATTATTATTATTATTATTATTAAGTTATTTATTATTATTATTATTATTATTATTATTATTATTATTATTATTATTATTATTATTATTATTATTATTATTATTATTATTATTATTATTATTATTATTATTATTATTATTATTATTATTATTATTAAGTTATTTAAAAATAAAATAGAATGCAGTGCAAAGATAGTGAAAGTATGTCCTGCATAAATGGTTTTAGATCTCGCTCATCCCATTAGCTTCAGCATCTTGCCCTGTCGGGTCACAAATGCAAAATCAGCCACACCACAGGCCTGCCCTGAATACACTCACTGTGTGTGTCAGGCGTGTGCTTGTGTGAGTGACCAGAGGGAGAACAGGCTGACAGGCCCGGAGGGGTCACACAGCTGGACTGGGACCGGCACTGGACATTCACAGCAGCCTTAGGCACTAGAAGCGTCCTCTCAATGCAGCGTTACACATACAAAATCACACACTGACACCACCACACTCACTGTAGCCTGAAGCGGAAGCAGGAACTCAAGATGGCCTACCTTTGTCCACACATATCCCATCATTCCTCCAGCAGTAGGGAGGTTGAGTGCACACAAAACACTCAGCCGTCCCACGATCCAGCTAAGCCGCAGATCGCATCTCTGTTTTTATAAGTGCATGGCAGTGGATTGATTGTGACTGGCAGCGTCGTGAGGCTGGGCTCCAGCATTTAAACTAATGTTTGTTTTTCTCTCCACCAGCGCCAGTGTTCCCTGAACACTTTTGCGAGAGTGGGTTGAGCGCAGATTCCCATGGATTCAAAAAACTTCACTCCATTGTGTGCCTTTATGGATGTTCGTTCATGCTTTGAAAAAGCAAACGGCTGCTTTGAGCATTCAACTTTTTAAGTTGTCAGGGGAGCCCATAGATCTTTATTGAGTGGGCAAGAAGTACTCTGCCCAACAACGATGCCGCAATATAGCAAATAACGCTAAGGGGGAACTTGCTAAGAATAAATGTCAAGCACATATTGCTTCTCACTTTAGTCTGCAAAAGTAAATCCTCCTGTAAGCTTAAAATCAGTTCGCCGAGAGATTTTGCAGACAGAAACTAAAGCCAATTCATCTAGGTGATTTTCTCTTTGATGAAAAGTCTCTTAATAAAAGTCCCATGTTTTTATCTCATGCAGACAGAGTAACATATTTTTTGTTTCTCATTCATCTTCCGCATCAGAAATCACCAAGAGTGTCTCATTTAGACAAGCAGCTAGTTTTCATTTGAAGCTCCTCAGTTTTGAAGTCACAATTGTGTGGCGCAGTCTCGGGCCTGTGAAATGTGACTCCTTTATTGCCGGCACTCATCATCCTTTATTTTTTTTTAATCTCTGCTGTAGTGTCTGTAAAGATGAAAGGAATTAGCGAGGCATGAAACAGGTTCATTATTATTATTATTATTATTATTATTATTATTATTATTATTATTATTATTATTATTATTATTATTATTATTAAGTTATTTAAAAATAAAATAGAATGCAGTGCAAAGATAGTGAAAGTATGTCCTGCATAAATGGTTTTAGATCTCGCTCATCCCATTAGCTTCAGCATCTTGCCCTGTCGGGTCACAAATGCAAAATCAGCCACACCACAGGCCTGCCCTGAATACACTCACTGTGTGTGTCAGGCGTGTGCTTGTGTGAGTGACCAGAGGGAGAACAGGCTGACAGGCCCGGAGGGGTCACACAGCTGGACTGGGACCGGCACTGGACATTCACAGCAGCCTTAGGCACTAGAAGCGTCCTCTCAATGCAGCGTTACACATACAAAATCACACACTGACACCACCACACTCACTGTAGCCTGAAGCGGAAGCAGGAACTCAAGATGGCCTACCTTTGTCCACACATATCCCATCATTCCTCCAGCAGTAGGGAGGTTGAGTGCACACAAAACACTCAGCCGTCCCACGATCCAGCTAAGCCGCAGATCGCATCTCTGTTTTTATAAGTGCATGGCAGTGGATTGATTGTGACTGGCAGCGTCGTGAGGCTGGGCTCCAGCATTTAAACTAATGTTTGTTTTTCTCTCCACCAGCGCCAGTGTTCCCTGAACACTTTTGCGAGAGTGGGTTGAGCGCAGATTCCCATGGATTCAAAAAACTTCACTCCATTGTGTGCCTTTATGGATGTTCGTTCATGCTTTGAAAAAGCAAACGGCTGCTTTGAGCATTCAACTTTTTAAGTTGTCAGGGGAGCCCATAGATCTTTATTGAGTGGGCAAGAAGTACTCTGCCCAACAACGATGCCGCAATATAGCAAATAACGCTAAGGGGGAACTTGCTAAGAATAAATGTCAAGCACATATTGCTTCTCACTTTAGTCTGCAAAAGTAAATCCTCCTGTAAGCTTAAAATCAGTTCGCCGAGAGATTTTGCAGACAGAAACTAAAGCCAATTCATCTAGGTGATTTTCTCTTTGATGAAAAGTCTCTTAATAAAAGTCCCATGTTTTTATCTCATGCAGACAGAGTAACATATTTTTTGTTTCTCATTCATCTTCCGCATCAGAAATCACCAAGAGTGTCTCATTTAGACAAGCAGCTAGTTTTCATTTGAAGCTCCTCAGTTTTGAAGTCACAATTGTGTGGCGCAGTCTCGGGCCTGTGAAATGTGACTCCTTTATTGCCGGCACTCATCATCCTTTATTTTTTTTTAATCTCTGCTGTAGTGTCTGTAAAGATGAAAGGAATTAGCGAGGCATGAAACAGGTTCACCCATTTTCTATTCTTGCCAAGACTCACAAACCCGGCAAAAGCATGCCCACATTTTCATATCTCTGGGATATTTTACCTGCCTGCACAGTCCAAATTCACACGTAAGCTTCCTAATTGCATTGGAATTTGCTTCTTATATTTCGTCTTATGCAAGAAATATTGTGCCTAATTATGTATTCATGGAAGCCATTAGGAGAAGGAAGCTGGCATCTTAATGCATTTATTTTAAGCCCTAATTTAATGTAAGTGGTCAGATTTATACATTTAGAATAATGATCATCAGCATTCATCAGCTCCTCCTGTGATCTCTCACTCCAGGACACACTCCTATTGCCAGAAATGCTTCATCATTCCCGCAGGTAACAGAATAACAGAGAGTTGAAAATGCAATTGGCAAAGATGAAGCATGCTTTTAGATGGAGCCTCTTCTTGCAATACGTTTTAGTCATCAAGTGTCTCTGTGTTTGGAAAGTTACTCTTGGTTTCCAGATCAGTGTGATTCAGGAGTAATGAGCTGCCTAACGTCTGTTCTGTTGCTCTGTGTGCCAATGAGCAGTGATACAACTCTATATCTGTGTAAATAAAGCAAGCACCCACCAGAGAGATCCCACAGCAAGTTTAAATGTGAGATGAGTTGGTACTGAGACAGCTACATGGTGTTAGTAGTTAAGAGCATCTGTTATTTAGGCTTTACTATAAACACAGAAACACAACCATGTTATGTTTTCAAACAAACTCTTCTTGTTTTTCTTCTTTTTAATCATTCACTTGTGGCTAATAGACACATTTAACTTGCTCCAGTTGCTACCACAACAAAACAGAATTGTGTAAGCACATAGAGCGTCATGACCCAGACAGAAGAAAGCATGTTTCCAGACCTCTTCTTTTGTGGGCCAGTTCAGCTGACTATTGTGTCCCGCTCTGTCCTCGTTTGGTGAGGCTTTTAAAGCTAAAGAGGTTATTGCAATATATATCTTGACTTAACTTGGCCTGCTAGCACAGTCACTCCCAAAAGACTGAAACTCGGACACACGTGGTGCTTTTCAGGCTGGTGTTGCTGTCCAAGGTGCTGAATCACACCACCCACATTGTCACAGGAGCTGTCCAAGGTACTGCTTCTCTGTCAGCTATTTCTATTTAAAGTTCTGTGGCTGATGATTTGCCATGTTTCTTCATTTTGGCACATTATATTATCATTATTATTATAAACTTTTTTTAGTTTTTAACTGATGCGTACAAATTTTTTTTTTTCTCTTAAAATGTTGTTTTGTTTCCCTCGTTTATAAAACAACATATGTCATAACACTTACTATGCTTTATCAGAAAGTGCACCATATTCAAAATAACACTATTAGAGTTTGTTGAAAGTGTTATTTGTCAAATTCATAAAACATTTTCAGTCCTTGCTGCTATAAATGCCATTGCTGTAACCCCTTTTCTGCATGCTGCTTCATTATTGTGCTGTTACTGATTTCAGTTTTATCAGCCCCTAATTGTCATGTGAAAAACAAACGGTGGCTTGTTTTACGATCAGATGCCCCCTCCTGTCTAATTGTCTGATTCTTTTTGATGGTATATGATACTGATTGAATATGCAGTTTGAAAACACTTGAAAACTTCATTCATTTTAATGACCTTTTTTAATGACCAACAAATAAATGACCTATGTATGAATGTGTGCAAAACAACTTGCGCTGAAATACAAAATATTTATATTTTATTTATTTAAAAAAATGGCATTTGACACAAACCTGAAGTTACAGATGACAAAAAAAAGAAAAGTAATTCATGATGCTTATATTCTGAATTTCGTCATCAGAACCCTAGCATCTGCCACTCTGTCCATCTTTCATTTTCCTCTGTCACTCAACCAATTGGCAAAGATGAAGCATGCTTTTAGATGGAGCCTCTTCTTGCAATACGTTTTAGTCATCAAGTGTCTCTGTGTTTGGAAAGTTACTCTTGGTTTCCAGATCAGTGTGATTCAGGAGTAATGAGCTGCCTAACGTCTGTTCTGTTGCTCTGTGTGCCAATGAGCAGTGATACAACTCTATATCTGTGTAAATAAAGCAAGCACCCACCAGAGAGATCCCACAGCAAGTTTAAATGTGAGATGAGTTGGTACTGAGACAGCTACATGGTGTTAGTAGTTAAGAGCATCTGTTATTTAGGCTTTACTATAAACACAGAAACACAACCATGTTGTTTTCAAACAAACTCTTCTTGTTTTTCTTCTTTTTAATCATTCACTTGTGGCTAATAGACACATTTAACTTGCTCCAGTTGCTACCACAACAAAACAGAATTGTGTAAGCACATAGAGCGTCATGACCCAGACAGAAGAAAGCATGTTTCCAGACCTCTTCTTTTGTGGGCCAGTTCAGCTGACTATTGTGTCCCGCTCTGTCCTCGTTTGGTGAGGCTTTTAAAGCTAAAGAGGTTATTGCAATATATATCTTGACTTAACTTGGCCTGCTAGCACAGTCACTCCCAAAAGACTGAAACTCGGACACACGTGGTGCTTTTCAGGCTGGTGTTGCTGTCCAAGGTGCTGAATCACACCACCCACATTGTCACAGGAGCTGTCCAAGGTACTGCTTCTCTGTCAGCTATTTCTATTTAAAGTTCTGTGGCTGATGATTTGCCATGTTTCTTCATTTTGGCACATTATATTATCATTATTATTATAAACTTTTTTTAGTTTTTAACTGATGCGTACAAATTTTTTTTTTTCTCTTAAAATGTTGTTTTGTTTCCCTCGTTTATAAAACAACATATGTCATAACACTTACTATGCTTTATCAGAAAGTGCACCATATTCAAAATAACACTATTAGAGTTTGTTGAAAGTGTTATTTGTCAAATTCATAAAACATTTTCAGTCCTTGCTGCTATAAATGCCATTGCTGTAACCCCTTTTCTGCATGCTGCTTCATTATTGTGCTGTTACTGATTTCAGTTTTATCAGCCCCTAATTGTCATGTGAAAAACAAACGGTGGCTTGTTTTACGATCAGATGCCCCCTCCTGTCTAATTGTCTGATTCTTTTTGATGGTATATGATACTGATTGAATATGCAGTTTGAAAACACTTGAAAACTTCATTCATTTTAATGACCTTTTTTAATGACCAACAAATAAATGACCTATGTATGAATGTGTGCAAAACAACTTGCGCTGAAATACAAAATATTTATATTTTATTTATTTAAAAAAATGGCATTTGACACAAACCTGAAGTTACAGATGACAAAAAAAAAGAAAAGTAATTCATGATGCTTATATTCTGAATTTCGTCATCAGAACCCTAGCATCTGCCACTCTGTCCATCTTTCATTTTCCTCTGTCACTCAACCCACCACCTTTTCATCTTATTTCACAAAATATTGCCAAGAGGTCTTTGAAATGCAGACATATATGTAGACGTTTCCCAACTTAGTCACAACGAGGCATTGAAAAGAAGCCTTTGAAATATTTTTATGTTTCTTTGCTGCTCTCTTGCCAGTTTCATAAATAGGTCAGACGCTCTTTGCGTTATATCTGTTCATCCGGTAGGCATATAGTGTGTATATTCACTCCGGCATCTCTCTTCCTTTCCTTTCCTCCTGCTGTATGCTCCTGCTTATTTTAAGTCTTTTCTTCTGGAGCTGTCTCTAATCTGTCAACTTTACAAATGTACTTTATTATTTCTCATACACACTTGGTTTTTAGAGAAGTAGTCATTCATTCACATAAGACAGTGTAGTGTTACACAGTCATGCATTGAGGGCTGTAATTTTCTTCCGAGCATGAGAAAGGATTGCACTTCTTTAAAGAGGTGTGATGGTACACTATTTTCTCTATTAGTTATGTTTGCTTTCTACAGACAGACACTTTTTCCTTTTAGATGAGGCCTTTGTGGTTTTGTTTGTGTGTCAATTTCTCCTGAATCCATCGGCTGTGTGAAATTGACCGATGCATTTATCTGGGCTAAAAATGTATGTAGTGTATAGGTGTCTTATGTATCATTTGAGTTTATTATAGAGGATAAGGCTATGATAAAACATCAGACTGTTTATATGACTTTATTTACTGTTTGTAAGCTGATCTTTCGCTGCTAATTGTTTAGTAAGGAAGTGTATTGACACGTATGTGTTTGCATGTGAGTAAACCCTACGTTTCTTTACACCATCTGCTAGCAAGGCCTCAAATCATAGCATCAGGCATGTATCTCCATGTAGGATAATAATTTGCATCATCTCAGGCTGGAGATTATTCAGTGTCTGGAGGATTCTGCCCTCCTCTGCACCAGAAGTGCACAGCCAAGTTGTGGTCGCACCCATAGCAGATTCATAGAGATGACACACGTGGCAATGACGCTCATGCACATCTGACTCACACGACTTGGTTATGAACCACACTAATATTTAGACCATTCCAGACTCACTAAGAACTCTTCCTCAGAAGTGCTGTTCAAAAATGTCGTAGTCTGACCCTGTTTACCCTGTAAGTTGATATTTGACAATATTCACAACACACTTTTACTTATTTAGCAGATTTCCAAACAAAATGCTTAACAAGAAGGCACAAAGAGGAATGGGAGTAAGTCTGTATGTGTGTGTGTCTGTGTGTGTGTGTGTGTGTGTGTGTGTGTGTGTGTGTGTGTGTGGGATTATTATTAGTATTAAAACTTTTACAAATCCGTTTCAGAAATTCAAATGTGCTGAAATAAAAATACATATTACATGGAAAACAAACTTAAAATTTTAAACAAAAATTAGAAATGCTATTTTGGCAAATGACTGAAATAAGTTGGAGTTGAACTATTACAACTGAAACTGAAATAAAATTGATTAAAGCCTTATAGAAATGTATAGAAATAATTAAGCATATAACAAAATTACAAAAACTTTAAAATCACAATGAAAGATATAAAAATAAAAAAAGCTAATTAAAAATATTAATACGTATTTGAATAGTAAATATATAATACTAATGTAGCACTGGTGGTAGTAGTATTATTACAAACCTGATGCACACCTTACGTTTTCTAATAAGCCATGATTTTTTCCCCCCAAAAAAGACATGGCATGATTTCCAGATCTGAAAAAGTCAAGGAAATTAATAAAATCTTAAATAGTCATAGTAATTTATATTTTCTATATTCAGTTCTAAAATATTTAATAAGAAAATATTAAGCTCATTTTTGCTTATTAAGACTCATTTAAGCCTAGAAGCTCTGGCTCTTTCTTTGGATGCACAATAGATTGATAGTCAAGACTGAAATGGGCGCACAGGTCATGTGTACTGACCTTGATTTGATTTTCTGTGGCATTAATCCACTCCACTCTGTTTAGATGTTTGACTTCAGCTGTTTAATAAGATTGACCTCTTCTATCTGGTGACTTTGAAGCATTAGATTCTTTTCACTGTGGTTTTATATTTGTCTATTGTAATTCAAGGAAGGGATAAAACATTTTTAGAAACCTCCTCTTTAGTGCTGTGGCTGTGTTCCCTCTGTTCGCATCAGAGACTGAATGGGACGAGTCACAGCACTCAAATGTTTCCAGACGGGAGTGTATTATCAGCGCTTCCTAGTCCGAGGGGAGGTTGTTAGCGGCTCATCTTCATGCAGAAAGAAATAAATCAGAAGCAGTGAAGGCACTTGTGTTACTCCTCAGCCACTGGCTTATGCAAACCTTGAGGGAAGAGGCATTAGATTGATTGTTAAAGCTGACTGGGAGTGCAGGAAACTGTCTGAAGAGCAGGATAAATCCTGTTTAAAGAAATTTCCGAAGGCACAAAGAGGAATGGGAGTATGTCTGTATGTGTGTGTGTGTGTGTGTGTGTGTGTGTGTGTGTGTGTGTGTGTGTGTGTGTGTGTGGGATTATTATTAGTATTAAAACTTTTACAAATCCGTTTCAGAAATTCAAATGTGCTGAAATAAAAATACATATTACATGGAAAACAAACTTAAAATTTTAAACAAAAATTAGAAATGCTATTTTGGCAAATGACTGAAATAAGTTGGAGTTGAACTATTACAACTGAAACTGAAATAAAATTGATTAAAGCCTTATAGAAATGTATAGAAATAATTAAGCATATAACAAAATTACAAAAACTTTAAAATCACAATGAAAGATATAAAAATAAAAAAAGCTAATTAAAAATATTAATACGTATTTGAATAGTAAATATATAATACTAATGTAGCACTGGTGGTAGTAGTATTATTACAAACCTGATGCACACCTTACGTTTTCTAATAAGCCATGATTTTTTCCCCCCAAAAAAGACATGGCATGATTTCCAGATCTGAAAAAGTCAAGGAAATTAATAAAATCTTAAATAGTCATAGTAATTTATATTTTCTATATTCAGTTCTAAAATATTTAATAAGAAAATATTAAGCTCATTTTTGCTTATTAAGACTCATTTAAGCCTAGAAGCTCTGGCTCTTTCTTTGGATGCACAATAGATTGATAGTCAAGACTGAAATGGGCGCACAGGTCATGTGTACTGACCTTGATTTGATTTTCTGTGGCATTAATCCACTCCACTCTGTTTAGATGTTTGACTTCAGCTGTTTAATAAGATTGACCTCTTCTATCTGGTGACTTTGAAGCATTAGATTCTTTTCACTGTGGTTTTATATTTGTCTATTGTAATTCAAGGAAGGGATAAAACATTTTTAGAAACCTCCTCTTTAGTGCTGTGGCTGTGTTCCCTCTGTTCGCATCAGAGACTGAATGGGACGAGTCACAGCACTCAAATGTTTCCAGACGGGAGTGTATTATCAGCGCTTCCTAGTCCGAGGGGAGGTTGTTAGCGGCTCATCTTCATGCAGAAAGAAATAAATCAGAAGCAGTGAAGGCACTTGTGTTACTCCTCAGCCACTGGCTTATGCAAACCTTGAGGGAAGAGGCATTAGATTGATTGTTAAAGCTGACTGGGAGTGCAGGAAACTGTCTGAAGAGCAGGATAAATCCTGTTTAAAGAAATTTCCGTGTCTGGTTAGACATCATGTGACTGCCAGGCCTCATAGGCATTGTTCTTGAGGTCAGTGAATGCTACTTCGGTATGGCAGGAGACTGGGGGAAAGTATGGACCGTGTTGTTAATTGATAGTCAGAGTGTTTGCCAGTAGATGGAACGTCTGGTACTGGGGAAGCTAAATCCTCAGTGTTTTCTTGGTGGCTGTATGGACAAATTCATATTTCTCGCTTTTTTACTTCCTGACAAACAAAGGAAGCTTTTTATTTTTCTCTGTTTTTATCATTTTTGTGCCACAAAAAATTATGAAAAATGTACACTACCATTTAGAAGTTTGGGGTCGGTAAGATTTTTAACGTTTTTGAAAGAAGTCTCTTTAATGCTGCATTTATTTAATTAAAAATACAGTAAAACAGTAATACTGTGAAATATTATTACATTTCACAATGACTGTTTTCTATCTGAATATATTTGGAAATATAATTTATTCATGTGATGCAAAGCTGAATTTTCAGCATTATTACTCCAGTCTTCAGTGTCACATGATCTTTCAGAAATCATTCTAATATGCTGATTTGCAGCTCAATGCTGAACATTTTTGAGAATATTTAATATTTGAATATTTAAAATGAAATATTTGTAATACTTCATATTTTTGGTGAAAACCGTGATTCATTTTGTTTTTCAGGATTCTTGACGAATAGAAAGAAATACTGAACATCAGTTATTTGAAATAGAAATCCTTTGTACCATTGTAAATGTCTTTACTGTCATTTCTAATCAATTTAATGCATCTTTGCTAATGAATGAATGAATGAAAAATAATTTCCGACTCCAATCTTTTAAACAGCATTTCTTTTAAGTATTGATTACTTTTAGTCACTTTTATAATACCTCACATGCTAATAAAAGTGGTAGATGCTAGATTACTTACATTTTTGTCTTTGTGGCAGAAAAAAAGTTAGTAAGATGGCATTTTTAAGGTGGAAGTTTCCATGTAGTAAATTGAGACGTTGGTTTGTGACACGTGTCAGTGTTTGACTCTGAACTGAGTTATGAGCGCAGTGTCATTTGTGCATGTGAGAGTAAGAGGCGAGATCAGACATTCTCAGAAGCCTTGGAAAGCTACTCTGAAAGTTACCCACTAGGTCACACTTCATGTTCAATCAGAGAAGCATACTCTCGTCAAACTGAGGAGGTAAACAGGAGCTTCCGCTGCACGTGTTGCGTGATGCCAGCCTCCACCACAGCATCCGATCTCGCTATATCTCTTCAGTTATTAATTAAAACATAAGAATTCTGCTCGTTTTCTCTATTTTTTTTTTATCAAACGGAACTGTAACTGAATACACGTACCTTTTTGTCCTGATTGTTATAAATATTCCATTATTCCCCAAGTCTGGAAGTAGACTAAATGAGAGACAAGCAGAGAGCATGAGATTTTGCCTCGCAACATTCAAAAACGCATTTCAGACATTCTCCTTTCTTTTCAATTTCCCTCTTTGATGACTTTACAAATAGAGCGTAAGAAACTGAGCCAGTGGACGGGGAAATAGAGATGCCTGAGCACTGCGTCTATCTCCTCTGGCAATCTCCGCTGTACTGTAACAATCCCGTCATGTTCCAGAGAGGATTAAATGGGCTTTAATGGCAGACTTGTCTCTGCATTTCCTGGAGAGTGTTTTAATCTGCAGGAATATCCCTTTCTTTTGAGGATTTACGTCAGATTTTCTTCTGCCCTCAATGTTCTGCTTAATGGGGAGTCTGGGAGATTGGGAGAGCATGTCAGGAAGCAGGTGTTCAGGATAAGGTGTGAGCAGTCATCAGAAAGGCAGTTTAGTACAGAAACGTCCCCCCACACTGCCATTTAGACTCAGCCTGACTACAATAGCACCTCTCAGATCCCTTACAACAATGAGAGCCATTACAGTATGGTGATGTACCGTACCATCTGAGCAGATATAGCTTAAGACGTCTGCGTAACAAAAGATTACATTTTCCTATAGCTGTGGATGTCTGTTAAATCGCTGGCCTCTATTTTCTTCGTCGGCGGATGAAGATGCTCGGATCATTTTTTTTGTTCGTTCACGCGTGTATAGCTACACGTTTAAAGCTTAATGATCAGGTATTCTGAATCACTAAAGGATGGAGAGTTTCATAAAACTCACCTGAATGAGGTACGTGTCTGTACTGAATGCAAAACACACTAGAACAGATAAGAAGGGGGAATAATTCAATATATTCAAAAAAGTCAATGTATTCAGCCACCCCACCTCCTGTCATCACATTGTCCTGACACTTTGTGTATTAGCGAGGGTCATAAATAATCAAAACTAGCTCGTGGAGTCACGCTCTATCTGTGAATGGCTACAAATACCAAATTATACAAATTGAGGACAGCAAAAACCTCTCTGTGCAACTTTGGAGAAACAAAACAGCGTTCATTTACATTTTCATTTAATTTTCTATTGGCCCATTGCAGCGCGTACAGAATCAATCTTTCTAACTTCATTTTCAATATATTAGGAGGATGGGAGGGAGAGCCGGGGAAATATTGATTGTCTGAGCGTGCATTGTGTCTCCGCACAGACTGAACTCTTTGTATGAATCAAATGAAATTGCAGTTTTTCTTATGAGGGTGAAAAAGAAGAATAAAGAGAAAAAGAAACACGAGAATGATAGTGGTTATTTCATCAAACAAAACCATGGCAGTTACACAATAAATTACAGCCCGGCATGAGAAAAAAAATAATAATTTAACCCGGCGGTGGGTGTAACATTCCAGCAGGCTCAAAATGCTGAAGACTGGATTGGGAGACACTTTACTGAATGTCCAAGGTCCAAAATTCACCAAATGCAAGTCAAATTGGCTTTAGCTAGCACATAAACCAGTGGCCAGTAACTTCATAAAGAACTGACAACATAATACATGTATAAATTAAAATATATAAATAAAAAAAATGCTGACATGAATCTGACATGTGATTCAAATCAAAGAGACGCTAAAGAAAACATCTGTCATAAACAACCTTTACTTTACCTCTGTGAAAAATTCATTAATTATAAATGTATTTATTTATAAAATAATATTTATAAAAGTATGTGAAATATTCATTCATTCGTTTATTCGTTAATTCATTCATTCATGTTTTTATTTATTAAAATTTTGTCCAGGACAGAACATTTGTGAAATGCTTTCTTGCTTTCTTTTTTTTCTTTTTTCCTTCCTTCCTTTCTTTCTTTCTTTCTCTCTCTCTCTCTCTCTCTCTCTCTCTCAATTTCAATTTCAATTTAAGAGTGCTTTATTGGCATGACAAAAATTATAAATTTGTATCGCCAAAGCAATTGCAGCTGGACTGCTTACAAATAGTACACATGTATTAACGGAAAGAAAAAGAATAATAATAATAATAGTAATGATAGTAATGATAATAATATATAAAAAGGATTAAGCATGTAGTGCAAAATGAATTACTAATGTAAGTATATAAACTAGAAATAAAAATAATATAAGGGATTAGACATATTTACAGAAGCAAAATATACATCTAAGTAATATAATACAGTAATTTGGCATAATAAAATCTACATGTGCTGGAAACATCAGATCAGGGCAGATTGAGTGTTTTCTCTTCTATGGTGACAGGCAGACACATATTGAGCAGCAAACACACAGCAGTTCTTGTGTTCTCCTAACAGATACGACAGTTTCTCCTGGTTTGAAAGAGTTTTAAATGTCTGATGGATCTGCTGTATTTTATCATAGAACACTGTCCGTATATTTGTGTATTTGGGGCATTCTGTTAGGAAGTGCAGCTCTGTTTCCATCTGATTCAGATCACAGTGTGAACA
>NW_015505458.1:1351420-1357339 GCF_001515645.1 Sinocyclocheilus grahami
CTCTCTCTCTCTCTATCTATCTATCTATCTGTCTGTCTGTCTGTCTGTCTGTCTGTCTGTGTCTGTCTGTCTATCTATCTATCTATCTATCTATCTATCTATCTATCTATCTATCTATCTATCTATCTATCTATCTGTCTGTCTGTCTGCCTCTCTCTCTCTCTCTGTCTATCTATCTATCTGTCTGTCTATATATCTATCTATCTGTCTGTCTGTCTGTCTGGGCAGCCATGTTTTTCTCTGTCTGCCTCTCTCTCTCTCTCTCTCTCTCCTTTCCTTTCCTTTCTCTTTCTTTCTTTTTTTCTTTCTTTCTTTCTTTGTGGTATGTGGCAGTACATATTCGAGCCCTGTCTCATGAAAATGCGTATAAATAGGGCCACGCTTTATATTAAGTGGCCCTAATACCTGTGTACTTACATAGTAACTAGATGTGTACGTAGTATGTAACCACAGTGTAAGTACACATTTCTGTAACTACACACACATGTAAACCCTCCGAATGGTTTGTGATAGTATCTAGAGCTGTAATATTTCTGTAACTACACACATGTAACAACCCTCCGAATGGTTTGTGTAAGAAAAAATGTGTAACAAGACATATATAACTACATTTTGTAACAACAATATATATAAGAGTGATTAGAACAATTTGATCCAGGGGGTGGAGATGGGTAGGTTTAGGGGTGGAAATGGGATCCAGGGGGTGGGAATGGGTAGGTTTAGGGATATGTTAAGTGGGAGGAATTGGATCTCAAGTTGGTGGAGTTGGTGCACCACTGTAATACCAGTGTACTTACATGGTAACTCCTCAGGAACTGTCCACTTAATATAAAGTGTAACATTCTGGACACCAACCACAATTTAGATGTAAAGCCTAACTTACTGGCCACTGCTGTGTAACATAAGAGTAATTACATGGTAAATCAATAGGAATTGTTTACTTACACTTTCTTTACCAAAAAAGTGCTGTTAGTCCTGTTACACATGTGTACTTTCATTACCAAAAAGTGTTGTTACCAATGTCCTGTTACACATTTGTATTTGCACATACCATTCAGTGGGTTGCTACATATGTATAGTTACACGAACATTACAGCTGTAGATACTATGTACCAGTGTGTACTTACACTGTGGTTACATACTATGTAGACATCTAGTTACTATGTAAGTACACAGGTATTAGGGCCACTTAATATAAAGTGAGACTGTATGCAAAATAAAAATGAAATCGTGTTTTTTGGTGTGCATATGATACACACGTGTTTGGCGTGCATATAATACACAGTTTTCACGTACATATGATACGAAATTTGTTGGTCGCGCATATGATATGCGGTTTCCGCATACATACGATACACATCTACCCCACAACCCTAATCCTACCCATTGCATATCATATGCACGCCAAAGTCAATTTTTGCATATAAACAGTACGCCAAATCGAAACATAAACTTGTGCTATTGATACGCACTTTCATGAGATCGGGTTGAATATTCCTCAGTCAGGCTGCATTGATTGATTGATTGATTGAATGCTATTTGTCACTATTAATACTATTATTATTTGTACTTTTTTTTACTATTCTCCATTCTGGAAGCACTGTGTGTGTTCAGTGTTCAGAAGAGACACATGTGTTTGAAAAATAGGGAGTAAGACGAGACAGGAGGTGGTGTTATGATGAGATCTGTTGGTGGATAGACAGCACTTTACCTGAGATCTGTCTCCGGGGAGCAGAAAGAGAGCAAGAGAGATGGAAAGATAGAAAGGGGCAAGGGAGAGACATGAGAGAAAGAGAGAGAGGTTTCTAATGGTGGTTGTATATTAAACAGCTGTCTGTCTGCACACTGTCTGATTGATGGGCAAGGACAAGCTTCATTTCCTTGCCAAGCCAAAACTTCATCTTGTTACAGAAAGCAGTCATGGGCATGATTTCAGGTAGAAAATTGAGCCCATTTCCATGGGACTACATCCTTGGAATAAGCACTTGCAGACACATATTTTCTCCCCATTATCCTCAAATGGTTTTAAGCTCTCAAGAGACATACAAAGCTAATGCGTGGCAGCCATCAGTTTAACCGAATTAAACTGCTCAGCCATGTACTGCTTATTAAAATTTTCATTAATGGAATAGTCATCTAGCCGAGTGACCATTGCTATTCCTAGTCCTAATCTCCTTCTGGAAGGACAGATATACACTGATTGGACAGTAATTGCCTTATTGCGTCACTTTCATTTCATGAGTCATCTGTCTGAGTTTTTCATCATGGAGTTTGAACTTGGACAGCCAGACGGACTGCAACAATAAATGTGAGATAATGTGTTTTCAGAACTCCGGCATGAGATTGATAATAGTGCCAAAATATGCCAGAAAATGTAGGCTAAGTGATGCATCTTTTTTGGCCATTATTAGAACAGCATTTTCAGTTCCACCACTTACATCTTTACATCATTTAACCAGTATCAGCTGTTGGCATCACGATATGTCATACTTTGTTGACGTATTTATTTACATCTAAAGATGATCCGTAAGAGTGTTTAAACACCCTCATCTCACATTTGATCCAAGTCATGTCTCTGGCTGTCTGACATCACAGTCCGTCATGTGTCGGTGTGTAATCCGCGTGCTCCATTATCAAGCAGAACGCAGGAAGAATATGTTGTCAGACTTGTTGGTTTTGCTTCATGACAACACATTGCGAGAGTGAAAATGTCATCTCTCTCTCTGGTTTGTTTGTGTGTACGGCAATATATCTGGCGTCAGTGACAAAATAAATGACAGTTTTCAGATGATTTCATAGCATCACTGAATTCATTAAGAGAATCCAATCTGGGAGGTCTCTGTATTTCATTCTGGCAGCAGCATGCCACCCATTTTCCCCAACGCCCACCTCCTCCTGGCAGGCAAACAGACTGAAACTTGTCGCTTTCAGTTTTTTAAAACAAGATAAATTAACTTGAGAAGCAAAACTGTTTCGAGGTAAAAAAAACAACATCAACCTATTTTCAGATAGTGTATATTGAATAAAGTTTATAAATTCAAGATTGAATTAAGTTTTTGAGTATAAATCTAACGAAATTAGGTTCTTGTTTTGAATATAAAACAGAATTTGGTCAGGTTTATTTTGAACAACAAGAAAAACATTTTAATGTAATAAGAAAATAAACAAACAAACAAACTTAAATACACACCACCATTTGAAAGTTTGGGGTCAGTATGATTTGTCCTATTTTTTGAAAGAAATCTTTTATACTCACCAAGGCTGCATTTATTTAATTTATAAAACATTAAATTGTGAAATATTATTTGCAATTTAAAATAACTATCTATTTTAATATATTTTAAAATTAAATTTTAATATAAAGCTGAATTTTCAGTCTTCAGTGTGACATGATCTTTCAGAAATTATTATCAATGTTGACAAATGTTTTTAATATTTAGTATTAAATATTTTTAATACTTAATATTTTTGTGTAAACCATGATGCAATTTGTTTTCCAAGATTTTTTAATTATTAGAAAGTTTAAAACCGCATTCATTTATTCATTCATTTAGTAACAATGTAAAAGTCTTTACTGACACTTTTGATCTAGGCTATGTAATGTTTCTTAGTATTAATATTAGTATTAAGTATTAATTAAAAAAAAAAAACACGGCTGAGCGACTGTAATGCAGGACGGAGCTTCATTTATCTATTGCTATACCCGTGGCTATGCCTCCGTTCCTGTTTGATTTGCCACTTACTAAATTGGTTTTACTGTACAGGAACCTATTTTATCCTATTCTTTTCAATCTTTTGAAAGCTCACATGTAAAGACATATAAGCGGATCCCTTTGAGGAAAAAGTGTAACACTTACTGTACCTGCAGTTTTAGGAGGTTCTTAATACAGTACTGTACACTCTTAAAAAATAAAGGTGCTTAAAAGGTTCTTCACTGCAATGCCATAGAAGAACCATTCAGTCAAAGGTTCTTTAAAGAACCATCTCTTTCTTACCTTTTTATAATCTGAAGAACCTTCTTTCTCCACATAGAACCTTTTGTGAAACAGAAAGTTTATGGAACCGTTTAGACAAAAAGGTTCTTCTTTGGCATCATGAAGCACTTTTATTTTTAAGAGTGTAAGTGCTTGAAAGTGTACTGTACACTACCATGATATTAGATTGTTAATTGTACTGGACTGACCATATGCGTCCACTGGCACAGTCTGCTGCTTTAGGGATATATCTGTTAAAAAAAGAAAAACAAACTGTCCTAACATGGTTTCAAATTCGCTAATATTTAATTATTGACCTAGAAATAATCCAGCATCTAAAATGTCTTATTTTAGATGTTTCATTTATTTGTTTGTTTAGAATGCGGTTTGTCACAAATATACATATATTTTATACAAATAAAAATTAATTTATAATGATGTTTGTCACATGCACATATTTTAATACTAATATAAAAACATGTATTTATTTATTTAGAAAGCAGTTAGTCGCTAATATACACTATTTTAATACAAATAATGGTATTTATTTATTTTTATATTTACTATTTTTAATTCCAGGTTTTAATTAGTTTTGAATCTCTGTATATGCATGATTGAGCTGGTAATTTACAACAGACATCATGACCTTGACTTGTCTTTACCTCGCAGTGATGGACTCCTGCCTAGCATTTTTGAACTTAATTTGTATTCAGGTTCAACATTTTCCAACTTTTTGATGGTCTCACTGCTTGCTCCTCTGTCGATCCCTCAATTGCCTGTTCAAGCCTGCCACTCGGCTCTCATAGAGAATGAATTGGAGATAGCTGCTCACTCCACACCAGTGGACAGGTAGGGTGAGACTTTGTCTCCAAGGCAGGCTTGGGATGCATCCAGTCATGTGACCTGGGCAGGAAGACTATATGCGCGTGTGTTGTAATGTTTCTTAAAGTATTAATTAAAAAAAAAAAAACTAACAAAAAAAAAAGGCTTGCTAACCCCAAACTTTTGAACAGTTCTGTATTCTGTAAATAAAACAAAAACTAAAAGAAAAAAAAACTTCTTTCATTTTTTATATTATTAACATTAGGTATATTTACTGAAATAATCAAGACAAAAAAAATGTCCAAAAATGTGTTCAGTATTTTTTATATACAGCATTCTTTGTTCTCATAGTTGAAACCTGCAGTTGGTGAGAGAATAAACTGGACAGGTGAGAGGAGTGAGCTGGGAAACGCTGAGCTCTAACCCTGCATTATGCATGGATGACATACAGACATAAACACATTTTCCAGTCTGCAGATTTCCCAGTCTTATCCAGCGATGTCCTATTGCACTCGCCGGAGTGTTTAAACACCTAGCGTGAGCCCCCGAGGGTGAGAGGAGGAGAGAGGGAAGATAAGAGGTGAGAGTAATGTCAAAGCTCCTCCCCTCTGTGCCTCACCTCTTCTGGGGGAAATTTCTATCTGCGTTGTGTATCTGTCTATCTCTATTCCCGTCTCCCTGGCACGGCTCCTCTATCCTTCCATTTTCTCTCTCGTGGGCCCCGGCATGAATTCGCTGAATAGCTCCCTCTTTCTGCAGTGCTGTTTGGGCAGCACACCGGGACACTTTTACCCTCCAGTGTTTGTTCCTGTGGAATCCCACAGATCGGCCAGTTCAACTACTACGGCCACTATAATTGCAGAGCTCACAGAACTATTTCTGTGTCTTCTCCCTCAAGTGTGTGTGATGAAATTAATTGAAAAGAAAAGCAAATAACTGCCCAAGGAGCTTGGGTATTGTTATTATTATAATTAATGGATGGAGCCGAGTCCTGTTTTCTCTGTGGCCCATTAGCTTCAGGGCTTAGGGATCTAATGAGGTGGCTTTCATTTGTTGTCAACTGTACTGTGAAGGAATCACTCAAATGAAGCAGAAGACACTGTCATTTGGGATGTCCTGAGGA